>NC_090649.1:432146854-432341854 GCF_040937935.1 Hyperolius riggenbachi | reverse complement strand
AACGCCGCTATCACGCGGCTAAACGGGGGTCCCTTACCCCCCAAATCCCCTCCGTTGTTCCCGGGGATCTCTTCCGCATAGAGGCAGGGCTAACCGCCGCAGCCCTGCCTCACGCGCGCCTGTCAGCGCGTATCTCTGCCTCTCCCCCGCCCCCTCAGTCTTCCTTCGCTGAGAGGGGCGGGGGAGAGGCGGCGATGCGCCGCTGATAGACGCGCTGAGAGGCAGGGCTGCAGCCGTTAGCCCTGCCTCAACAGCAGCAAAATCTACGACCAAGTTGTATAGTAGATTTTGCAGGGGGGGGGGGGGATTTGGGGGGTAAGTGACCCCCGTTTAGCCGCGGGATAGCGGCGTTTTAGCAGGGGCACACATGCCCCTGCTGAATATAAGCACTGAAGCGAGATTTATTCTCGTTTCAGTGTCTCTTTAAAATGCATTTACAGTATGCATTTAAGTAGCTCTTAGCAAAATGTACCACCCAAAGAAAGCCTAATTGGTGGCAGAAAAAACAAGATATAGTTCATTTCATTGCGATAAGTAATGATAAAGTTATAGAAGAATGAATGGAAGGAGCGCTGAAAGGTGAAAATTGCTCTGGTAGTCAAGTGGTTAAACAATACCAGGTGCCTGGCAGTCCTGCTTTCAGGTCAGTAGGGTCTAAATCACACACCCTTGTTCAGAGTCTATGGCTTAAAGCGGGGGTCCCCAACCTGTGGTCCGCGGCCCACTGGTGGTCCACGGGACGTTCCCAGTTGGACCGCAGGACTGTCCTCTTCCCCCCGCCCGTCCCCGTTATTACCTTAGCAGCGGCCACTTCCTTATACGTGTGTACTTTGGTATGGGTAGGTGGTGCCACCCGCCCGTCCCCGCCGCTGTTATTCCCTTAACAACGGCAACTCTCCCCTCTCCAGCGCATGTACTTATTCCAGCAGCATCTCCCGGCTGCTGTGTGTGATGCGGCAGGAAGCAGGGCTCGGTTCCCATAGTAACGGCGATACACATCGCCGCTACAGGAAGCCGCATCACAGACAGCAGCCGGGAGATGCTGCTGGAATAAGTACACGCGCCGGAGAGGGGAGAGCGGCCGCTGTTAAGGTAATAACAGCGGCGGGGACGGGCACCACCTACCCATACTGGGGATCTATACTGGCTATACTGGGGCACTACCTACCTATACTGAGCACTATACTAGCTAAACTGGGCACTATACTGGCTATACTGGGGCGCTATACTGGGCACTACCTACCTATACTGGGCACTATACTAGCTATACTGGGGCGCTATACTGAGCACCATCTTAGCTATACTGGGCACTATACTAGCCATACTGGGGCAACTAAACTCCCTACACTGGGGCAACTATGCTAGCTATGCCACTGCACCCTAGCGCCCCCCCCCCCCCCCTAGGACGCACACTTTCCACTAGGAACCCCCCCCCTCCCACACACACACACTTTCCTTTAGGATCCCCCCCCCCCCCCTAATCCCGGGGCAAAATTCCACGACTTTTCCAGGCAGAGCTTTGCGCTGTAGCTCTCCCTCTTCTGGAGTCAATCTCTGCTTCTCCCCGCCCCTCTCAGTGAAAGAAGAATGAGAGGGGCGAGGAGAGGCGGCGATCGGCGGAGAGTGAATCCAGTAGAGAGAGCTACAGCACAAAGCTTTGCCTCTACCAGGAAGCGCTCCCTGATTTTTGCCCTGGGAATTTGGAGGTTATAAAGCACTCGTTCTGCTGCGGGAATGCAGTGTTTCAGCACTGCTCATATTGCTTTACATAAATAGCAGGTAAAAAAGTATTTTAATTGGCTTCAGACTCTCTTTAATAAATAATGTATCACGCCGTTTCCTTCTGCCACTCTGCAATGGAATTTGGGCATTTTAAACACAATTCTAATTAAGAAAAAAAGGGACACGTGTATAAGTTGTCAACCTTATTTTTTATAGTAGAGTGAGTAAAAATGGCAGAAGTTGATTTTGAGTATAAGCAATAAATTCCCTTTTAACCACTTGAGGACCCACACTTTACCCCCCCCTTAAGGACCAGCGCTGTTTTAGCCGATCTGTGCTGGGTGGGCTGTGCAGCCCCCAGCACAGATCAGGGTGCAGGTAGAGCGACCAGATCGCCCCCCTTTTTTCCCCATTAGGGGGATGATGTGCTGGGGGGGGGGGTCTGATCGCTTCTGCCTGCTGGGTGTTGCGGGGGGGGGGCACCTCAAAGCCCCCTCCGCGGCGAGATTCCTCCCCTCCCTCTCCTACCTGTCCACCCCCGGTGGAGGCTATCCGTCCTGTGCAGCCAGTGACAGGCTGTCCCCTGTCGGCGACCCCCGGCCGCTGATTGGCCGGGGATCGCCGATCTGCCTTACGGCGCTGCTGCGCAGCAGCGCCGTACAATGTGAACAAAGCGGATTATTTCCGCTTGTGTTTACAGATCGGCGGCCCGCAGGCTTTTCACGGAGCCTCCCGCCGTGAATTGACAGGAAGCAGCCGCTCGCGCGAGCGGCTGCTTCCTGATTAATTAGCCTGCAGCCGGCGACGCAGAACTGCGTCGCTGGTCCTGCAGCTGCCACTTTGCCGACACACGGTATAAGCGTGCGGGCGGCAAGTGGTTAAACAACACCCTTGCAAAATACAATTAAACTTTAACTACCTGCGGACCAACGCAGTTTAAATCTATGGTGGGCGGCGCCGCGATTTTGACCTGACGTAAACTCTACGTCCCATTGACCGCGTGCCCCCGCCGCAATGTGCTGCCCTGCCGCCTCTATGACGGCAGAGCACTGTGCACCGGGCAGGAGCCGTTTTCATTGGCTCCTGGCCCTGTCATTCCTGTAAGCCGTTCCCATTGGCTTACATTGAGTGACAGGGTCAGGAGCCAATGAAAGTGGCTCCTGACCGGCGCACAGCGCTCTGCAGTCATAGCGATGGCAGAGAAAGCAACCTGCGGCGGGGACAGAGCGGTGTGACAGTCGGGAGCGGCGATTCGTCGAGAAGCGGCGGTTTACTGTACCAGCACCCTCTGGTCCTTAAGGGGGCAGAGGGTGCTGGTACTGAAGTGGTTAAATTAAACCCGAGATGAAAATATACTGATGAGATAAACAATTGTGTTTATTCTCCTAATATTATTATTATTTTTTTATATAGGATATCCCATGGGTTTATTTTATATATAAACAGTTACAAAGTAGATTGAATGTTTTGTTGCCTCTGCTCAGTGGCAGCCTATTAAGTGTCCCTGAGTTAGACAAAAGTCAATAGTTCATGTATTTTATCTCCCTCTGCTCTCAGAAGTTGTATTCTGCCAGGAAAACGTTTATGGCTGTAATTAGCTTATCAGTGAAGATTACTATATTCCCAAACAAGGTACCAACAAGACAGAAGCTGTCACTTCCATGCCTAGAAATTAACTCTTTCAGGCAGCAAAATAAATCAAGTAAAACAGCCTGGTTATTAATATGTTTTGCACTGTACATACACGTTTATCTTATGTCACATATTGCCTCGGGTACACTTTAAGCTGTGGAGAAAGAAAGACCCCTCCCCCCACACTACAGACATATGCATAGCTCTTACCAGTGTGAACCTTAATGTGCTGGTAGAGGGAGTTCCTCTGAGCGAACGTTCGGAAGCAGATGTCACATTTGAAGGGTTTGGCTCCAGTGTGAATGCGGTTGTGATGCTTTAGATATTCTTTTGAAGCAAAACTTTTTCCACACGTTTCACACATGAAAGGTCTCTCTCCTACGTAAGCAACACAGGTGACAAGTGACAACGTATTCTGCAGGACAGCTAGATTAGCAAATGGACTGATATACAGTATTCAAAAAGTAAAGAATACACAGACCAACATTAATGTGAATTAAGGGGCCCATACACTAATACTATTTCCTGCCGATATACAGCAGATTCAATCACTGTGATCGAATCTGCTGTGAAATCGTTGCGCAAACGCCGATCGATTTCCGTCCGAAAGCGATTGTTCCTGTCGATCTGTCTGCGTGGTAGATTTCGCTCGATCGCCGGCGGGTCGGGAGTGCGTCAATAGCGGTGTTCGAATGTCCGACGACCGACAATACATTACCTGATCCTGCCGGCGCGTATCCCCTCTGTCCCCGCTGCTCCTTCTCCTCTGGACTCCGGCAGGCTTCACTTCTTCCTGTCCTGACAGGAAGTTTAAACAGTAGAGCGGCATTAGCTTCACAGATGGTGAATCGATTTCAGGCTGAAATCGATTCACCATCTGTTTGTAGTAAAGGCAGCCATACGATCCCTCTCTGATCAGATTTGATCAGATAGGGATCTATCTGTTGGTCGAATCTGATGGCAAATCGACCAGTGTATGGCCACCTTTAGTGACACGAAGGAACAATATAAAATGAAGACTTCCCTGTGATAAGCGCTCTGCCCAGATAGCCAAGAGTACCTGTCACAACTTTAGGCATTCATACACTAATGTTTTCCACAGAACAATGAACAAGTGAAATCACTTACTGTCCTTTGTAGGGCACACAAGCTAATCCTTACCTCAGTAGTTGGAAGCTCCGGGATGGTCCAGAGGCTTCCCGAATCCTCATACAGCCCACCGAAAGCCCTCTTCCTACCATTCCAGCATAGTGTCCCTTTAAAAACGTATTAGACAAAAGCTTTTTTTACTAGTTACTTCTGTGGGCGCTGCCAGCCATGGACGAGCGCATCTGGATTGGGCATGCGTGATTAAAGCACCAGAAGAAAGCCGACTGGACAGCCTAGTGTGGTGGAGAAGGATTTTTTTTCAACTAGTTGCACCATGGGTACTTACCTAAGTAGAGGGAAAGCCTCTGGATTCCCCCGTCCCCCTTTGCCTTGCCGTTACAGCACTGAGTGCCCCCCCCCCGCCCAAAGCTCAGCAACAAAGGCTTGTCAGTAAAGCTCGGCTGCATTGCGCAGGGGTCTCACGCTCCTCAGTAGCATGCAGCGCTCAGCTTTTTCTGCCAAACCTAAGCAATGGCTCCTTACTACTGCACATGCGCAAGTGCGGCCATACCTATTCACGTACGGGAGCCATGCCCATTCACGTACAGAAGCTTGTTCACAAACTTTTGAGGATCCCAGCACTAGATGGGCGGTCGGGAGGAGGACAGGGGAAATCTTTTCTTTCGACCAAGGTAAGTATCAAACTTCTTGTCCTGTCAATCTCATGTTTGCTTTAAGCCTTGTAGAGACTTTCTAGCATTGATGGGTAATATAGTTGTTTGGCGATTATTCGGTCAACTCTGTTTGAGCAGGCAGAGCCGCATCATACGCTCTGTGATTAATCTAGTGCCATGTACTGTCCTATGAAACAGGGAAGGAGAAGCAGGAGTCTACCCAAAGTGCCCGGGTCAACAGGTTTCTTTTTAAGCAATTATTTTAGCATAACCACATTTGGATATGTTCAGCCAACATATCCAAAATGTTACCAGAACCTGCAACTTCCACCTTCGAAACATCTCCAAAATCCGCCCCTTTCTGACCCCAGACACTACCAAGCTTCTCATCCATGCCCTCATCATCTCCCGCCTTGACTACTGCAATGCCGTACTATCTGGCCTCCCCTTAAAAACGCATTGAACCCCTTCAATCAGTCATGAATGCAGCAGCTAGACTCATCAGACTTTCCCACTACTAGGTATCCACTTCTCCCCTCTGCGAAGCCCTACACTGGCTCCTTATCAGCTTCAGGATCAGTTTTAAGGCTTTGTGCCTTACCTACAAATCTGTGCACAAGACCTGCCCAACCTACATTTCTGAGCTCGTCAACAGATATATGCCTGTCCCCCCCCCCCCCCCCCCGGTCCTCCAATGATCTCCGCCTGACCTCCCCACGCATTTCTCATTCCCATGCACGCTTACAAGATTTCTCAAGAGCTGCCCCCACCCTATGGAACTCCCTTCCACTTCCCCTCAGACTCGCTCCTTCCTTCAACACCTTCAAGCAAGCCCTCAAAACACATTTCTTTAACCACTTAACGACCGCCTAACGCCCATAGGCGTCGGTATCTCCATGCCAGTTCACGGAGGGTGTCTCCGTGAACAGCCGGAGAGCCGCCGATCGCGGCTCGCCGGCAAAATGTAAACACGCGGGAAAGAAATCCCCGCTGTCTGATCGCCCTGGCTATTTCCTGATCGGTGCTGCGGGCTGGAGAGTCCACGCAGCACCGATCAGAAGAAAATCCCCTGGTCCTTAAGTGGTTAAGCCTACCCCACAACCACCATAACTCTGTCAATCACCCTTTCCATAGTCCTACCTTATGTGTCCCCCCACCCTTTAGATTGTAAGCCTTGGCAGGGCCTCGCCCTTCCCTTAGTGTGTCCTTCTTAATTTTAGTACCCCGGCAATTACACCCTTCTCATGGACTAACTAGCACTTGTTTTGCCGGGTCTCTGTAAACCGCATTTTATACCCTGATTGTATGTATAACCTTGTGCTATGTTGCATAACCGTTTGCTACCTCTCTGTCTGTCACCCCTTGTTGCAATGTATGTATCCCTATTTATTGTCCAGTGCTGCATAATATGTTGGCACTTTATAAATAAATAATAATAATAATAATAATAATAATAATAATGGTATGCCTCTATACAAATCTGTTTTATGAGCACAAGTTTGCCATCTGCTGGCTAAATAAAGGTATTGCATCACAAGGCAACATCTACAAGGGGCAAAAAGACAAACATTGAAAGGAAAAGAAAACATGCAAAAAGCTTCTTAGGAAAAAATGGATTTGACTGGCGAAACTATGGTAGTGGTTAAACTAGTGTGTGCAAGTAGCACACAGCATTTACCATTACTTACACCAGCTACATAGCGCAAGGTGCACAATTAGCGCAACCGACATTAACTAAGTAAACAATGTGCACCTCAGTAATAGGAGTTGTGCAACATGTGCTATGTAACTGGCATAAGCAATATAAAATTGCCTTGTGCTACCGATGTACAACAATGTTACTACTATTTACTGAATACACCCATATATTACAATGATAAAGGCTTGTCCTAGTCAAGATTCAAATGTCGGTTGCTAAGACAACAAGGTGTGTGTTCCAGCCACAGCTTGCATTTACTCCTGACCATTACCTGATAAATTTGTATCAGAGGGTGTAACTGAGAAATACACTTTTGCATTATCCAATTGTTTCTATCCACTCTTAAAGAGGAACTCCAGTGAAAATAATTTAATAAAAAAAAGTGCTTCATTTTTACAATAATTATGTATAAATGATTTAGTCAGTGTTTGCTCATTGTAAAATCTTTCCTCTCCCAGATTCACATTCTGACATGTATTACATGGTGACATTGTTACTGTGGGCAAGTTATGTAGCAGTTTCTAGCTGCTCTGGCTGTTAGAGACAGCTTTAAACAGCCATTTCCTGTCTGTGAACATTGTTACATTGTGGCAGTTTGCCCAGAGTACCGCGGTATTCAGAGCCTCTTGTGGGAGGGGTTTCAGCACAAAATTAGTCACACAGCGCCCCCTGATGGTCTGTTTGTGAAAATCATTCTATTTCTCATGTAAAAGGGGGTATCAGCTACTGATTGGGATAAAGTTCAATTCTTGGTTGGAGTTTCTCTTTAAACGGAAGGTTCAGGGAAACCTTTAAAAAAATAAAAATCCATATCCACTTACCTGGGGCTTCCTCCAGCCCGTGGCAGGCAGGAGGTGCCCTCGCCGCCGCTCCAGAGGCTTCCGGTCGTCTTCGGTGGCCGACCCGACCTGGCCAGACCGGCTGCCAGGTCGGGCTCTTCTGCGCTCCAAGGACGGGCTCTTCTGCGTCCCACGCGGGCGCGCTGACGTCATCGGACGTCCTCCGGGCTTTACAGCCCGGAGGACGTCCGATGACCTCAGCGCGCCCGCGTGGGACGCAGAAGAGCCCGACCTGGCAGCCGGCCTGGCCAGGTCGGGTCGGCCACCGAAGACGACCGGAAGCCTCTGGAGCGGCGGCGAGGGCACCTCCTGCCTGCCACGGGCTGGAGGAAGCCCCAGGTAAGTGGATATGGATTTTTATTTTTTTAAAGGTTTCCCTGAACCTTCCCTTTAAAGGGTACCTGAAGTCACTTAAAAAAAAAAAAAAATGTTTTTACCTCAGTAGGGGAAAGCCTCTGGATTGTCCAAAGTCCCTACGTTCCTGTGCTGGAACCTCTTTTTCAATATTCAACAACAATGCTGAATATTGCTAGCGACTGCACACTGCCCATGGGCGCAGAGAGCCACACTACCCTTGAACTCCAGCCTAAACAAACATACTGTCATTAACCACTTTCGGATACCGGGTGGTTTGGCTGATCTGTGCTGCGGGGGCTCTTCAGCCCGCAGCACAGATCAGAAATCAGGCAGGGCGATCAGACCTCCCCCCTTTTTTCCCCACTAGGGGGATGTCCTGCTGGGGGGGTCTGATCGCCGCCGCGCTGCTGTGCCTAGCGGGGGGGGGGGGGGGGGGCTCCTCAAAGCCCCCCTCCGCAGCACTAGTCCTCCCTCTGCCTCCTTCCCTCCCTCTCCCGTCCCCTGTGTGCGGCGCAGGACGGAAAGCCGTCCTGCGCCGGATAGGATAGGCTTCAGCCTATCAGGTGCCGGCGGTCCCCGGCCAATCAGAGGCCGGGGATCGCCGATCTCTGCCACGGCGCTGCTGCGCAGCAGCGCCGTTTACATGTAAACACCGGGGAAGATCTTCCCCGTGTGTTTACATTTACCCTGCGAGCTGCGATCGGCGGCTCGCAGGGTGCTCACGGAGACACCCTCCGTGAACTGACATGGAACGGCCGCTCGTACCCATGGAAACCACTTCAGGATTCAGGGGCGTAGTTAAGCGTACGCAGAATCCTGAAGTGGTTAAGTTACATTAGTTATGTTAATAAAATAGATAGGTAATATAATCTCTTACCCACACTGTTTTAAAAGAACAGGCAAATGTTTGATTTCATGATGGCAGCCATCTTTTTGGTTGAAAGGAGGTGACAGGGAGCCTGAGACACAGTTCCAACTGTCCTGAGCACCTCTCCCAGTTGCTAGGCAACGTGAACAACAACATAGGAAATCCCATCATGTTCTGCACAGCATCAGGAAAAAAAAGCCTGGGCTTATTTTCTTTGATGGGTGGAGCTCAGCTAAAAATGCAGCTAAAAATGATGCTTTGGTAAGAAAAACAAAGTTCTGATGCTGTGAAACTGTTAAAGAAACACCAAGCTTTTTCAGTTCTGCTGAGCAGATTTTTAGTCCGGAGGTTCATTTTAACTGTGTTTATTGCTGCATATTAAAACATGCCAACGCTTCGAGACGATGTGTCTCTTTCTCAAGGACAATAATGCAAAAGCAAAGGTGCACTCCTGGAGAGAAAGTTGATGTGCACAAGAGGGTCGTGGCTGGCAGCGGATGGGTCCTGGAAAGCCCCTGGGGAATACAGAGGCTTGCCCCCTACCGATGTCAGAACATTTTTTTTAAACCTTCAAGCTTACTTTAAACCTTGCGCACATGCAAGATGGTTTTTAGCTGAGGTGGCTGTCTCTGCCAAGAATTTACCATGTATATGGCAGGCCCAATGCACAGAGAGATCCATCCTGTTGGATCAACTTGTCTGAGTGCAGGCAGATGCTATTGTTCTGCTCATATCCTCTTCTGCTCCATCATGCGCAATTTGTCATACCTCCGCCTTAGCAGCAGAACAAATTACTAGCTTCTAGGCTAGAGATACATCTGTACAGAACTCGCCCCAAACTGTGAACTCAGGCGTAGAGTTCTGATCCCTACGGGTGACAACAACTGTACATGTGTAAGCACCTTAAACGACAACTGAAGTGAGAGGTATATGGAGGTTGCCATATTTATTTACTTTTAAACAATACCAGTTGCCTGGAAGCCTGGCTGATCCATGTGGCTGCAGTAGTGTCTGAATCAGACCAGAAACAAGCACGCAGCTAATCTTGTCACATCTGACAATGTCAGAAAAACCTGACCTGCTGCATGCTTGTTCAGGGCCTATGGCTAAAAGTATTAGAGGCAGAGGATCAGCAGGGCTGCCAGGCAACTGGTGCTGTATAAAATATATATGGCAACCTCCATATACCTCTCACTTCCGTTGTCCTTTAAGGGTGCCTATGCACAATGATTGTTGCCCGCAGTCTCTCAGGCCACGCTCCATGCTGGAGTGCTGTACAGACACCTCACTAGCCTACAGCCTAGTGACGCATTCTGTTGCCTATGGGGGGGGGGGGGGGGGGGACAGCGCAGCAAGGAAGCAAATAATACGCTCGGCAGAGGTGATCCAGCACTCTGGATATTCCTGCGGCACACCAGGGTGGCTGTTCATGCTACATTCCTGGCAGAGGCTGCTGGTCAGGGCTATCTCGACTGTGTTTAGACTACCATGTCTACCAACAGACTTGGTACACTAAAGCAGAAAAAGGTTTATTTCCACAGTAAGAAGCCTCATAAAGGTCCCCTAACTAGATGGTTTAACCCCTTGTATCTGGGGAAAAGCTGAGAGACTTATTTTGCAAACAGCAGTAAAATGAAAGAAATGTGGAGCTTCAATAATTTGTATTCACTTCCTTGTGTGCAAGACACAGCCCCTCATTACAGCGCCCCCTGCAGTATCATGCAGTTATAACATACATATGACCTTTTCAGGCACTCCTACATTATTGTCCTTTTGGTATATGGTTACCTGTGTGACAGCGTTTGTGATAAATCAGCATGTGGTTCTGTGTAAATTTGGCTCCGCATTCTTCACAGGCAAATGGTTTTTCTCCAGTGTGAATTCTGGTGAAAAAGAACAAAAATGTTCCTGTGAATAAAACCACCGCATCATCAGACACAGCTACAGGTAAGTCACCTGACAGCTGAACTAAAATCATGAAAAGTTCCAGCTGCAAGATTGTTATGGAGAGGTTTCTCATTGCATGCATTTCCATATTCAGTGCCTCAAGAAAATAATCTGCAAACTCAGGGTGAAATTTCCCAGTGGGAGGACTCAAGCCTATGACCTTCTCTGTACTTCTGGATCACGGGTGCCTGCATTGGACTTCACTGAGGGAATGCAGATGCAGCACGGGCGCATGGTGATTAGCAGTCGTGCCTTGCAGTGCTGGATCTCCGGTTCGAATCCCAGTCAAGGCACCATCTGCATGGAGTTTGTATGGTCTCCTCGTGTCTGCATGGTTTCCTTCAGGCACTCAGATTTCCTCCCACATCCAAAAAATATACAGATAAGTTAATTGGCTTCCCCCTAAATTGGCCCTAGACTATGATACATACACTACACGATACATACATAGACATATGACTATGGTAGGGATTAGATTGTGAGCCCCTCTGAGGGACAGTTAAGTGATAAGACAATATGCTCTGTATAGCACCTCGGAAGATGTCAGCACTATATAAATACTAAATATTAATAAGGCACAGTACAGGCATCCTCTGTGCTGGAAGCAGATGGATTTGCTGATCTTGGTTGTTTTAAACATGCAAAACATCCTGCTCACTGCAGCTTTAGAAAGCAGCCTTATTTATTTTTACAAGCCCCCCCCCCCCCCATTAATTAAGATGACTTACAACCACCAAAATTGTGTGCAATGGACTTCTGGAAGAATCTTGAAGTCTTCTACAAAAACACTATATATAGTGTACAGGACTGCCCCTTAAAAGGGGAACTTAAGTCTAAACAAACATACTGTCATTAAGTTACATTAGTTATGTTAATTAGAATAGATAGGTAATATAATTTTTTACCCACCCAGTTTTAAAAGAACAGGCAAATGTTTGTGATTCATGGAGGCAGCCATATTTCTGGTTGAAAGGAGATGACAGAGAGCATAAGACACAGTTCCAACTGTCCTGTGTCCTGATAACCCCTCCCAGCTGCATGCGCTAGGCTTCAAATGTTAAATTCAAAATGTAAAAATTTGCACCAAAACAGCAGAACGAGAACAACATCAGAAATCCCATCATGCTTTGCACAGCATCAGGAGAAAAATGCCCCGGGCAGTTTTCTTCTGTGCAGCTAAAATGAGGCTTGTATAAGAGAAACAAAGTTCTGATGCTGTGAAACTGTTAAAGAAACACCAGGCCTTTTCAGTGCTGCTGAGTCGATTTTTAGTCTGGAGATTCACGTTAACTACCTAAAGACCGCTCCACGACAAATGGCGTGCAGTCCTGGGGGCGTGTTTTGCAGGAGATCGCACGCTCCATCATCAGTCTCCCAGTGGCGATCGCCACTAGGAGACTATTAGATGGCGAGACCGCCATCTATTTACATTGTACGGCGCTGCAATCTACAGCAGCGCTGTACTGGGGACAGTCATGACACTCGGCTGTCCCGTGGAGAGGCACAGAGAGCGATCGGCTCTCATAGGCTGATGTCTATGATAGATGATCGCAGGGATTGGCCGGCGGGGGTAGGGAGGGTCTAAAATAAAAAAAAATAGCAAATTTATAAAAAATAAAAAAATAAACATCCCAACAGAGAAAATCACTTGTGCCCCGAGTTGTATGGCCCTGCAGCAAGCCCTTACAGCTGCAGTGGCCTAATTTGTAAAAAATAGCCTGGTCACTGGGGGGGGTGGGTGGAGGGGGTACAGCCTGTGGTCCTTAAAGTGGATCCGAGATGAACTTTTACTCATTGCATAATTGTGTTCCCTTCCTATTGTTTATAAGGCATTCCTCAAGCCAAATACTTTTTTGTTTTAATACTCTAATTCCCTATAAACTAAACAAGCCTCGCCCACAGATTTTCAGAGAGCCTTGGCATTTTCAGACAGTAGCAAGGGCTCATGGGAGCTCAGTCTGGGCAGGTATTACTAGCCAGAGATTTCAGAGGCAGAGGGGAGGAGGGAGGATTAGGTTTTTTTTCACAGGCTGCAGATAAGCTTGACTGTGTGTAATGTTTACAAACAACATGGCTGCTGTCATTGTATCACAGGAAGAAATAATCATATTCTATTGAAGCTAGATTTGCTGCGTAAACAATCTAAACTTTAGATAAGATATATAGACAAGTTACTTGTTATAGTTAAGTTTTTCATCTCGGATCCGCTTTAAGTGGTTAAAGTACGCCTGTAGTAAGATAAAAAGTTATACTTACCTCAGCAGTTGGAAGTCTCTAGATGGCCCAGAGGCGTCCTCCTCCAGCCCACCATTCCATTGTCCCTCTGTACCTATTCCATTGGCAACAATGAAATGGTTTCTTTTGGTTGCCAGCGTGCCCATGGACAATTGCCTTCGCAAGTAAGGCAAAAAGCTTGTGTACTCGGAGGATCTTACTTGTGCATGCCCACATCAGATGCACTCATCCACAGCCCAGAGCAAGGCCAGGAGGACCCTGCACTGGAACAGTGGGCTGTATGGGGATCCAGGAAGCCTCAGGACCATGCAGGAGCTTCCAACTAGTATCTTATTGACTTCAGGTGTCCTTTAAAACATAATAATGCGATTACTTCCCTTTGTCAGAAATGCAAAAATTATTATGCATCACTTTAGAACCATGGACAGCAGCATGCAAATCCTTTTTTTTGCCTATGTCCCAGGAAATCATCTGAATCTGTGCAGATGTATGGGACAGTGATGGCTCTTATAGTGACTGTGTAGTGAGAGGAACTTTGTCCTATTAACCAATGCTGACTCCCTGGCTGTCTTGTTAATCCACTGCCTAATGCTTTTAGCCACAAATCCAGAATGAGTATTCAGATCAGGTGATCTCATTACAATTATTCTATACAATTAATATTATGTAGTATTTATAATCTAATCGCTACCATAGTCATATGTCCAAATATGTATTATGTAGCGTATGCATGGTAGTCCAGGGCCAATTTAGGGTGAAGCTAATAACTTAACTGAATGTTTTTGGGATGTGGGAGGAAACCGGAGTGCCGAGAAAAACCCCATACAGACAACGGGGAGAACAAGGCAGTACCCCGGCTGGGATTCAAACCTGGGGACCCAGCGCAGGAAGGCGAGAGTGCTTTCCACCACGCCCCTGTGCTGCCCACAATCAGGGGACATTAACTGCATGCTTGATTCAGGTGTGATGCAAGCATCACTGATTGTTTAAAAAGGAAATAAAATATGGCCGCCCACATATCCCTCTCACTACAAAGTCAATAATACTGAATCATTAATCCAGCATACATGCAACTGTTCGCCCACGCAGGCACCGGTAGAACATACAAACTCCATGCAGACAGTGCCCTGGCTGAGATTCTAACCAAAGGTTAGTTCAAAAACTAAAGGCGAGAGTGCTAACCACTAGGCCACCATGCTGCCCAAAGTTTAGGGTATGTACGATACTGTGGGTTTGGGGGTGTGAAATATGAAGTGCCCAGTTAACCTGCAGCATTTCCTCCATTTACATTGAAGCACCCTATATCCGCTGCTTGTGCGCCGGAGTGAACACTTACCTCATGTGAGTTTTTAGTGCGGATGTCTGGGAAAACCTGGCATTACACATGGAACATTTGAAGGGTTTATCGCCTGTATGAGTTCTTTCGTGAAGCCTCAAAGCAGTCTTAGAGCTTAAGCCTTTCCCACACTCTTGACAAAAATGCCTTTCACCGCCCCCCTCGTGGACTTGCAAAATATGCCTCTTAATGTCTTTTTTCCTCTTGAACTTTTTGCCACACAGCTCACAGGGGAAATGCCGCTCACTGCTGTGAACGTGACGCTGGTGGCTTTTCAAGTTGCACTTATTAGCAAACGTCTGATTGCAAGTGTCACACTGGTAGATCTCCTCAGTACCGCCATGATTCTGCTTGGAGTGCTTCAAGTATGCCTTTTCATCCACAAAGTTCTCCCCACAGATGGGGCATTCAACTCCTTTATCAGCTGATTGGCTATTATCTTCATCATCATCATGATTGGTTTTCCCATTCTCCCCCAGTTCACATGGGCTATCCTCATCCTCCTCAGCTTTAATACTGTCCTCAGTCTGCTCATCCATTAGTTCCTCATGGCACAGCTCTTGTTCCTTCCCTATCCCATTCAGCAAAGAGTCAATGTCTTCACTGTCCTGCTGTTCCCGAAGTCGCCGTGTATATTTCTTCTTAGGAATTTCAACAACAGCTTTCTTTCCAGCTAGGCGACCACTCGATCTTCTGGATTTGGCTGGCGAGTGTTTTAATTGTTCCCTCTTCTGTTCGGTGTACTCTTCGACAACTATTATTGAAGAGTCCATGCAAGACTCTCCACTGATTTTGCCTTCTTGCCCACTTGGAAAGGTAGAGGAGCTACTGGTGACCGGAACATCATCTTCTCCAGAAGACTGTATGTCCGTAAGAGAATTTATATGCAGTTCCTGCATGTCGTCCTCGGCCTCCTGAGATTCTGCAATGTTCTGCAGGTCCAACCACACCGATTCTTCCAGCAACTTCTTTTTATGCTGGCTACAGATTTCAATCAGATCCACGCATCTGATTTTTTCTGCCAGGTCGCTCATACGCTGGAGTCTGTCTTCTTCTACTTCGACCTTGGAAGTATAGACAAACTGTAGGAAAGAAGTGAAGTCCACAGCTGCTATTTCATTCAGCACAACAGAGGTACAGCCCAACAGCTTGTCATTGGTTAATATCTCCTTGAAATAAGTGCTGGAGGCAGCCAAGACTGCCTTGTGGGCAGCGAACTCCTCGGCAGACCCCTCATACTCCACCCTTACAGTTACATCGCATAGGTGGCCCAGCTGCTGTAGCTTGTGCATTTCCTGCAGGAGGTGGTCAGGCAGGGACTTAGACTCCAGCAAGACATGAGTGCTTTCCATTGCAGAAGCGTTCGACTGGAATCTGGAAAACAAAGAGTAATAGCCAGTGAGTGAAAATAACACATTTTTCATTTCCATAATTTATGTTGTGCTAATATATTCTGTAAACCTTTACAAAACAGAGACAATCACTTGCGTCAGTCCAAGAAAGAGCTCATATTTAGCTGAAAGTGCTGGGACTTCACTTACCAATAAGAACGATGGCCCATATGCAAATTAACTTTTTCTCCTGTGTTGTCTCCTAGGAGATATTTTCACCCCTTGTCAATAAAATGCCTTATAAGCCACCAGCAAGCAAGAAAATACTCAGAATAATTGTAATAGTACTTTAATGCTGGAAATACAGCAGGATTTGTTTGGCAGATAGATGGCTTGATAGATCATTTCAGAAAGGTCCGATCTGATTGATAGTTTTTCTGATCTATTTCTCATGGAAGTGAGTGGAATTCAATAAAAAAAATAAAAATAAAAAGCGGACAATAAATTTGCCGAAAAAACTATTGTGTGCTCCCAGCATTACACCTACTTTTTGTTTTTCAATTGCAAAATGTTGAAACGTTATTTTAAATATTTATGGGTAACATTCATACCAATTAACTCAGGGCTCATTCACACTAGGGGGTGTTTGACATTTTTTTAAGCTCTGGCGATTTTCAAAATAGCCCTGAAAGCGCTTGTGCAATGACTCTCTATGACAGAGTTCACATCTAAGCGGTTAGTTTCCGATCCGCTCAGAAAAGCGCTGCATGGGCCATTTTTGAGGCGATTCTGCCTCAATGGGAAGTATAGGAAAACGCAAAACGCTCACAAAATTGATTTGTGCAGCGACTGCATCAGTGGTTTTAAGAATAAATGCATTATATTTATTATTTTCCGGATCAAAGAGTTCACTTCCTGACTAACATCAGGAAGCGAAAAAACGCAATTGCTCTGCAAAAGCGCTTAGAAAAGCACTTAACAAAAAAACGTACAACACACAGGGATCAGGGAAAAAAAAAAAAATTAAAAAACGGCCAACGGGAACGGCCACGCGAGCGGAACGCAATGTGAACAAGGCCTCGGGGCTTAAGCACCTTTGTGCACTTCTGAGCATTTTAGCAACACATCAATATTAAAGACTAATATGCAATGCACAAAAGTGTTCATGCCCTAAAAGTTGTTGCTGGATAGTACAACTATTTGCCAGCAACAAAATTGCGTAAAGTGCCACTGTTGCTATGTTATGCTCCTTCTAGTCCCCCTGCTACTTAAAGCAAACGCGAGTGAGGTGGTGGCGTGTGTGTGGATGGGGGAACTAATGCGTTCATACACTGCGGGAGTGCAGTCACGAGCAGAGGTGTGGAGTCAGTACAAAAATCATCCGACTCCAGCTCCGACTCCTCAGTTTATGAAACCAACTCCAGGTACCCAAAATGGGTCCAACTCCTCGACTCCGACTCCTTAGTCCAATACTTACCAGGGCTGTGGATTTGGTACAAAAATCATATGACTCCGACTGCCTGCATGCACTGAGTTAAAATAATGTGATCCATTATAACACAGATGTGAACAGCCCCATGGAATTGTATGAGCAGTGAGTTGACATGCAGAATTATTCTGCAATGTAACCGAGCACTGTGAATCCAGCCTTACTTGCACTGGGAGCCACGGCCATTTCCCATTGAGCTCCTGTTCTGCTGTGTAGCCACAGCCCGTATCTCTAAGCCGTGCCATGCATGGCTATAGGGATTCAGCTGCGTGCTACACAAATCTGCAGCAAGCCGTCCAGATTCACACCAAAGTGCAATCTGGAAGACAAGCCACTCGAAAGATAGGAGTTTCCCTGTGCAGCTCGCAAGCGAGGAAACACTGCAGATTCGCCATCAGTGGAAACATTCAGAAAAGGGCAGGATTGGGATTGCGCTATTTAAATCGAACCTGAGGTGAGAGGGATATGGAGGCTGCCATATTTATTTCCTTTTAAGCTAGATGCACACTTAGCAGAAACGCAAGCGTTGAGGAAAATGCTGAGTTTTTGCCGCTAATGGAAGTCTATGGGCCGCAGGCAAAAAAAAAACCAAAAAAAAACCACGCATATGCGTTTTCAAACATGCGTTTTTAAACAAAGGTTTTGTTGCATAATATTCAAAAACACATGAAAAACGCACATAATGAAAGTCAATGGGAACGAAATGGTATGCGGTTTCTTTTTTTTAAAAGTTTTGCAATGTATTTCCGCTTCCTGTTGTCTTCCTAGTAAATAGCATAAAACAAAATTGAAATACGCATATAATCTCAGAAAAAAAAAAAAAAGTGCTTGGGTTAAAAATCAAGAAATTGAAAATCTATCCTACACCATCCAAAGATTGTACAGATATTCCCATCAATGCCAACTTGAGGTTTCTTGTTTTTCAACACAAAATTAAAAATGTTGCTATTTTTGGTACAACGCATTGTTTTTATCCGATTCCCATAAAATTAGATCTCTTTATTGTATAGAGTTTGATCCCCCCTCCCCTTTTTAGACAATGCGTACAGTGAAATTGCTGCCTCAGCAGATACATTGCTGGACAGATTCTGTGCATTTCTCAGCCCATCACGGCTATGGTTCAGCTGTGCTTTGAAAATGAATGCGTTGTGAGCTGCAATAGAGGTGTTGCCATTACACTGTAATGGCAACACACCTGGCCGATACAATGACAATCTCTGCTGCCCATCACTTTTTCCTGCCATGCTTGCGCACTTCCTGTACAAAAACACACATGCACTGATTAATTAGTCATCCTCAATTGGCCAGTACCAATCACTCACTATCTCCACCCCCAGTTTTAGTACCGACCTCATAGCCTTCAAGCCCACCTCCTTATATGTAAATAAGACCCAGTGGGGAACATTATCCAAGCCACCAACCAAATAGGTTTAATAAAGCATGCCCAAAGCCCCGTGGGTACTGTAGTGGCATTTGAGTTTACGGACAAGGGCGGAGTAAGGATTTAACATTTGCACAGGCAGTGTATCTATAGGCAGCACAAAATAACAGGAATAGCCAGAGGCCTCTCACACGCAGAGTGACTCCGGACACAATCAACTTTGCTCACTCAGAACAAGTGCATAACTCCCAACTGTGCCTTTTTCAGAAGTGACAGTCCCTCGTTGGGAACCAAATCCCTCTTTGGGAACCAAATCCCTCTGTCCATCTTTCACCCTTTGTCCCTCTTTCAGGACTGATGTACAGATCTGTGTAAATATATGTATTTTTTTTACTGAAAACGTTTTTCATTTCATCATTCAAGTTCCATTTACTGTCAACTTTATTCCCAGGTTTTAAATTGATATATTTCTTTAGTGTTCTCCCCAGGCTCTTTTAGCCGGGTGCTCCACCCGGCTAGTTTTGGTGAGCACCCGGCTGTCATCAGCTCACCTTCTCCTCTGCAGTAAGCAGACTTGTACACAGAAGCACCGGCCCTGCATTCTCTTATCTCGCCCCACCCGGCTACTTTTTCGTGCCACCCGGTTGGAAAAAAATTCTGGGGAGAACACTGTTCTTATTTTCAAATAACAATAATAAGATGAAAAATAAATCAGAATAGAAAGGAACAGAGCGAATAATCTTATTTCTCTACCATCACAGCAGGATTTGTACTTTTTACCACCCAAGGCCAACTATCACCAGACCCGGTCTGTCCACAGCCGCACTGCATTAGAGTTTGCAGATAGCAGCAGGTGGTCAGGAACGGTCCGGGTCTGGCTACAGTGTGTTTACTGGTGGAGCTGGAGGGGCAGAGGACTCATCTTGGAGTCGGATGAGAGTGCCGGCTGCAGCAGCGGTATGACCAATAGCTCCGTTTGCTCTTTGTCTGCCCCCACTTTTACTGCCTCTCACTCAGCCACCCCTAAACAAGGCTGAATTTCTGGTGCCCTAAGCCACGGCCTATGTTGCCTTGCCACAAATCCCTCCCTGCCTGCCTACCACACTCATGGTTTTATCTCTACCACAACCTAAGGCCAATTTAGGTAGAAGTCACTTACTACTAGAGTGTATTTTGGGAGGTTTGAAAACACACATATAAACTTATACAGTGGCCTGGCTGGCATGCAAATATAGGGCTACAGTGCAAGAATGCTGTCCACTACTTTATAGTGCTGCTCACAGAAACATCACAGTGCTCGAGATAATATTTGCATTACTTCCAGTGCAAGGAAATTATGATACCAGATAACATGTAGCTCACAGCGGTTTAGAAACAGAAGACATGGATATTAAATAGGTGACAATTCATTGCACTGCTGGTGGCGCAACTTGGTGACTGCTGGGGAGGGTCTCCTCCTGCCTGATCTTCCTCCCCAATCCTGCTCCCCCCGCATCAGACAGCCCGTCACTCACATACCTCCCTCCACATTCATAGGAGGCGTCGCACAGTCACGGGTGAATACGGTGGGACCGGAAGTGATGAAGATATACGGTAGCAAGGCAAAGACTTCGCCATCCTACTCTGGCCAATCAGCATCAGCTATGCAAATTCCCAATGTCATACTGACAGGGAATGGACGAGAGAAGAATGATGATTGGCTGAGGCATCAATCAGCGCGCGTTATGCAAATTTCTAGTGTCACAGTGACAGGGAATGGACATGATTGGCTGAGGAAGCAGCTATTTCGGAGTCGCCCTGCCGGTGCAATGTCAGAATGGGCAGCCCGGAAGCAGCCTTCCTCACTGAGTATCACGCATGCTCAGTGGGAAGTTAGACATTATTTACCTGAAAATACTCCGCTTCTGCACCACGTACACTCCCGAAATTTTCAGGGGAGGGAGGGGACCCCCAGATCTAGCTCTGTGTCGAATTGCAGCCCCCGAGCCCCGCTAGTTCCCGAGAAAGGTTTGCTGCAATCAGTCTCGGGAACCAGCGGGGCTCGGGGGCTGCAATTCGGCACAGAGCTAGATCTGGGGGTCCCCTCCATTCCCTGAAAATTTCGGGAGTGTACGTAGTGCGGAAGCGGAGATATTTAGGACGTTTTACGTGGCTGCACAATTTAATGGGACGCATTACTGCGCATGCGGGGCTGCCCATTCTGACACTACACCTAGAGATGCGAAGGTTCGGATCTTTTCAATGATCTGGATGATTCGAATCGGATCATTGAAAAGATCCGGATTTTTGATTCGAATCTCGGATCATTTTACAAGGGAAGCATTCGGGGGTGAAATGACTAGCAGGACTAGCAGGACGGTGGACACACAGAGAAGGGGAGAAGATGGACAGAGGGCAGGGAGTGGACAGAGAAGGGAAGAGGGACGTGCAGAGAGCAGAAATGTTTGTTTGCACAGAATACCCACATGCTGCAATCACATGCTTTGCATATATTTCACCTATATGTTCATCTGTATACTCTGAATGCAAACGTTGCACAGTGAAAGAAAGCATTCCCAGAAGTAAAGTGCAGCAGTTTAGAGCGAGTGCAGGAGGATCATATTGCACAGCAATCACAGTGCCTGCAAAGTTACTGAGCTGAGCTGAGCCAAAAGCTTCCAATTTGTTTACTGTGCACAACTACAGAACAGACAGCCTGTAATGAGCAGCACGTTATAGCCAGTATGTGTGCTCTACACATATCTGGCAGTGGCACCGATGTCCCCTCTCTCTCATCTACCTGTCCTTGCAAGGCTGGCTCCCCTCCAACACAGCGATCCATCTCTGCTCTGCTTCCAGGACCCTGCTGCCCGCTGAGAGGGGGCGTGTTGCTCCTGGCCCCGCCCCCTTTGCGATCCTAATCACTAATTTTGATGATTCGGATGATTCGACTCACAAAAGAGATTCGGATCAAAGATCAGAATCGTTCATGATCCGGACAACACTAACTACACCTGCAGGTGTAATGTCTGATTACCAAGGAAGAAACAACAATTCGAACTTATTCCACTGCGCTCAGCCAGTTAGTATCACCAAAAGTACTTGTTAAGCCACCAATGAGTGCTGCTCCTGGTTTACTCTGGGATTGTGGTAAACATGCTGATAGAAACAGAAAGAAGAAAAAGGAGAGGAGCGCTCTCTGGTGCATTAACTTTTTTAATTATGCTTCTAGCCTTCTTGCACAAAGATAAAAAATAAAACTCAACAATGTTCAACTTAGAATAAAACTCATCACAATGTAATGTGTCACCGTGTCCTCGATGTTAAATCACCGATCTGGCTACCTCCCCACTATGGCCAGTAGTAGTGGTAATCCGATGGATCCGATCACGCCAGCGGGATGTGGTACACAGGAGTTTGCGGCAGCTGCCCTGCGCCTAGGACGTCATCACGCGTTTCGGCGTTCCACGCCTTCGTCAGATGACGTCATGGCGCAGACGGGCAAAGTTAAAAAGACGTATCTTAGCAACGTTGCGGGCGCACCGATGGTGGCCGAGTGGAACCAATATTAGTATGCGCATATCATGCGGATAGGAGGGCGCATAAAACGCCCAGGGTTGCGTAGCAACAGCAATATACAACAAGCCGGGGCGGTGCGCTCCTATAACTGGATGAAATCCAACGGTGGTGGGCGGGCATTAGGAAAAACATTAGTGTGCGCGTAACTACATCAGTAGAGGTGGTGGGTGGGCATAGGCAAATATATTAGTGCACACTCTTGAAAAACAGGAAGGACGTAACGATCGTCTGGTTGCTAAGCAACCTAAAGTACAACTTTAAACAGCGATATGCTTAGCAACCAGACGATCGTTACGTCCTTCCTGTTTTTCAAGAGCGTGCACTAATATATTTGCCTATGCCCACCCACCACCTCTACTGATGTAGTTACGCGCACACTAATGTTTTTCCTAATGCTCGCCCACCACCGCTGGATTTCATCCAGTTATAGGAGCGCACCCTGTTTATTTCCTTTTAAATAATGCACATTGCCTGGCTCTCCTGCTGTCTGTATGACTGATATTGTGGTTTCACCCCTCCCACAGTGTGATGCCATCATGATATGGTCCTGACAGTTTGCTGTCTGTGATCCTCATTGCATTGAGGGAAATAGTGCTTGCTTGGCAATAGGAAGCCATTATCTCCCTCTGTGCATAGAAGAACTCTAACATTCCATACAGATCACCTGGCAGAACTAAAGCCTCCAGTGATACATTTCAGAATAAAAATCAGAGAGAGGAAAGATTTTATTATGGGCAGACGCTGACTAAATATTCTATAATAAATTAATGTTGTAAACAATAAGCAATTTTATTCATTTTTTGTTTACAGTTCATTTAAATCAGTTTAGCTTTACTTACCTGGAGCCTCCTTCAGTGCTGAAAGTCTGTGTAGTCCTCCCTGCAGTTCTGCTGTCACTCATTCTTCTGTTGTCCCCTCCGTAGCGGTGGCTTTTGTGCAAGCACGGGTGTGTGTGTGTGATGCTTGTGCTGCCTTGCCTGGGAGCATTCTATGCAGTACTATTGCGCAGAACACTCCTGGCCACAAGCGTGACCATGAGCGGTGCATGCACCCATGCATGCGCAGAAGCCGCTGACCTATACAGAGTGGATGAATGGGTGACAGCAGAACTGCGGCGAGTGACACAGACTTCTCGGGGCTGCAGGAAGTCCCAGATAAATAAAGCTACACTGATTTCATTTGCCTCATGTTTTCTTCATGTGCACCTGTAGAATTTTTATTCTTTGCCAAATTGAACCTCCCCATAAAGGAGGTTTGGAACTCAGTATGCTGATGGGGGTTAGGGGAGCACACTTTCTTACCTGTAGGACTGTTCATGTAGCCCCTTGTTTCCTGTGATGGTTGCCAGCTGTACCTGGCCGCACCTAAAAGAATCCTGCTGTAGAGTGTGCTCCTGGCCGCAATGCATACTACAGCTCCCAGTATATATTGCCGCTTGCCTCTCCTGGCATGCATTGTGGCCGGGACTGTGCTTTACAGTGGGATTCTGGTTTGTTGGGATAGTGAACATCACATGGAATAAGGGCTTTACGAGTAGCCCCCAGTAGGTAAGCAATGGTGTAACCCCTGGCCTCCCAACAGCATACTGAGTTGCAAACCTCACTTATGGCCGGGTTAATTAAAAAAACATTTTTTTTCTTCTGTACTGATGCTCGGTGTACTTTCAAGTGTACAAGCATTTGTACTTGGGGCTTCCTATAGCCCCTTGAAGCTTGTGGGCTCCCTCGCTGACCTCCTGGGCTGCTTTGTTCCTCCGTTGGCTGGAATGGGTAAAGCCATGACTGGGCGCAGTCATGATCCAATGTGTATACCTGGCTGCATGCGTGCGACCCCCCCCCCTTCCCCCCCCCCCCCCCACAGCCTGAAGGGGGCGCTGGAGGAAGTACTCAGGTAAGTATAAATGCTTGTAGTTCTTTGGTTTCCTTTAGGCCTCTTTCAGACAGGAGGCTGAACTGTGCGCTTGTTGGGTAGTTCAGTCTCCCATCTGCTGCCTATCAGTGCATTTCAGGTGCAATTTAAACACAGAATTGCTGTGGTTCTTAGATTGGCAAGCGCTAACATGAGGTGGTGTTACGCAGCAGAGCACAGTGACCTGTCGAGTCTGAGCATGGCTGTGGCCACACCTGCCAAGCATGCAACTTCTCCCTGTGTGCATATACTGCAGACAGCGGTGGAGGACGGTCGAGCGGAACATGTTTGTGCTCATGTTGCTGGGGGGGAGAGAGAGCGCCTGTAGCTTAGCGGCTTTTTTACTAGTAGATGTATAATCCACTTTCTATTGGTTTTAGATATTAGGGATGAGCAGGCAAAATTCTGTAACTTGATATTTTTTTTTTCTTCTTCTTCTTCTTCTCCAATACCAGTTGCTTGGCAGAGCTGCTAATTAGGGGTGGTCAAATCATATGCAAATCAGTTTTAGTTGGTGCAGTGTTTGTTTTTTGTTTTACCCCTGTAATATCTATATCTCGTCAAATAGTGATGCACCCAAATTGGTGTGCTGCAAGTGCTGTTTGAAAGGGATCCCACCTCCTTATATTGAGTATCTAAAGTATATATATTCAACAGACTGCGCTTGGTTTACAAATGACTGATAAATTTAATGAATAAAAGTGCTAATGCCTTTTGAGGATATTGTCCTCAATAAAAGTCCATAAAAACAAAATATAAAACAATATTGTAAAATTGAGTTAATGCATTCACTTGATATAGTAACTGTTTGACAGGGTTAATGTGGATTCCCTCCTGTGAATGATATTATCCTGATATCGTATAATGCAGGGGTACTTGCTGATGTAAAAAGTCAGTGCTTTTGTAGCAGTGGTTATAGTTTTGCAGGCTCACTTGGATAGAAGTATAGAGACAGTACTTTTATGCAGTAGTTAAAATCTTGCAGGCTCACTTCAATTAAAGTGTCTGGTGCCTTAAAAGTGTGATATTGCAGCAATTGATGAGTCTTTGTATAATTCTCACCCGCCCTGGTAAGTTACTTGATCCTGAATGATGAACGCTGTGGAGGGGAGCCGCTCTATCTCACCCGCCCCGGCCGGCGGCAGGGTGAGAGAGACTAGACAAGCGCTGCTGTCGGGCTGGCTAACTATACTTAGAGAGCTACTGTATAAGATCTTTACAAAGACTCATCAATTGCTGCAATATCACACTTTTAAGGCACCAGACACTTTAATTGAAGTGAGCCTGCAAGATTTTAACTACTGCATAAAAGTACTGTCTCTATACTTCTATCCAAGTGAGCCTGCAAAACTATAACCACTGCTACAAAAGCACTGACTTTTTACATCAGCAAGTACCCCTGCATTATACGATATCAGGATAATATCATTCACAGGAGGGAATCCACATTAACCCTGTCAGACAGTTACTATATCAAGTGAATGCATTAACTCAATTTTACAATATTGTTTTATATTTTGTTTTTATGGACTTTTATTGAGGACAATATCCTCAAAAGGCATTAGCACTTTTATTCATTAAATTTATCAGTCATTTGTAAACCAAGCGCAGTCTGTTGAATATATATACTTTAAATATCTATATCTGTTAATAAGCCTTTAATGACTGCCACCTGTAGTGACCAGTAGTTATTGCTAAGGCAATAGTTTTGGGACCCAGTGCTGTACAGATGCATTGCTCTGCCATTACCTAGTGATGCATATGTACAGCACTGGGGCCCCTGACCTGTTGCCCTAGCAATCACATCCGATCACTACTGACATGTATGCTTGGGATAATGGTCTGCTGCATGCCCAGCTACCGTAGTAGTGAAATAAGGTATCGCTGTAATCGGGAAGGGACGTGTATATGACGTGTCAATACTGCTAGGGAGGTTAACAAATATATATTATCTCTATCTGAAAATTGATTGTTTGGGACCACTGATGGACAAAAATCTCCTAACCAATCTCATCAGGTTAATTAAATCTCTATCTGATTTTTGGATCCATTCGATCAATCTTATTGAATTGGTTAGATTTTTGTCTTAGTGGTCCCAAACCAGCATTCCTGAATGCTTATGTGAAGAATTGTTTGTAAACAATCGTCTGGCAAATTGTACCATTATTGGTCACCTTTTAAAGACTTGCTCATCCTCACTTAAGTTAGATAGGGGTCTAAAACAATTTTTAATTCCTTTGGGTGCCAATGTTCCCATTTTTGAGCTATATTTTGTCTCCTAGTTGCACCCCATCCAATTGGGGTAGAAATGTTTCAAGTGCGCAATTTGACATGTATTTTGGTTTGCAGTTATGTCTTGCCATAAACTAAATGTTTAACCACTTAAGGACCAGGGGATTTTCTTGAGATCGGTGCTTGAGCTCTCCAGCCCACAGCACAGATCAGGATTGAGCCAGGGCGATCAGACTCCCCCCCCCCTTTTTACCCCACTAGGGGGATGTCCTGCCCCCCGGGTCTGATCGCCGCCGGCTATCTGCGCTTTGCAGGGGGGACTCTTCAAAGCCCCCCTCTGCAGCGATTTCTGCCCTTCCCTGCCTGTACCTGTGGGCTGCGCAGGACGGATATCCGTCCTGCGCCGGATAGGATAGGCTTTAGCCTATCAGATGCCGGCGATCCCCGGCCAATAAGAAGCCAGGGATCGCCGATCTCCTTTACGGCGCTGCTGCCGTATGATGTAAACAAAGGGGATTTCTTCACTGCGTGTTTACGCATGCGAGCCGCGATCGGCGGCTCGCACACTGTTCACGGAGACACCCTCCGTGAACTGGCATGGAAAGGTGGCCGTTTCCATGCTATACCACGAACGACCTGCCGACGCCTATCGGCGTTAGGTGGTCGTACTGTATATACCTTGCATGTACTTGCATGCAAGGCTTTCTGCGTCATTTTTTTGATGACGTGATATGTTTATGCTGCCGCTGGCAGTCCTTGCACTTGCTTGTGATGTTTTGGTGTGATTTGCATGCATATGTTTTTATAAAAGGGAAATGTAAAAGGGCATTAAATATCAGTATTCTATACACAACATGGTCTTCCACTAGGCAACCTAGGCAGGTTGTTAAAGGAAACATTATCTGAGAAGGGATATGGATGTTTCCTTTTTAAAGAGAAACTGAAGCGAATTAATTTTGCCTATTTTACCTTATAATTCACTTCAGTGCTCTAATGCCAAGTAATCTAGTTTTTAGGTTTTACTGTTTCATTGTCTCTGCTCAATGGCACCTTCATTGAAGTATGCTAGAGCTCAAATCTATGAATTATTGACCCTTTTTATCTCTTTCCTGCTCCGGGAAGCCATTTACTGACAAGAAATTAGAGCCATAAAACACTTTCCTATCAGCGTGGTTTATGCTATAGTCTGAGCCAGTCTGACTCGGTCCCGACCCGGACAGAAAGTGTCACTTGCATACCTGATGTTTAACTCTTTCAGGCAGAGGAGGAGGGAAAAAAGGAATACAGCCTAGTTATTTGTGTACTTGGCACTGTACATACACATGTCCATCTCATCATGTGACATGTCACCTCGGTTGTCCTTTAAAGGGCAACTGAAGTATATAGGATATGGGGGCTGCCATATGCATTTCCTTTTATACAATACCAGTTGCCTGGCTGTCCTGCTGACCCTCTGCCTCTAATACTTTTAACCATAGACTCTGAACAAGCATGCAGCAGATTAGATGTTTCTGACATTGTCAGATCTGACAGATTAACTGCATGCTTGTTCCTGGTGTTATTCAGACACCACTGCAGCCATATAGAGCAGCAAGGCTACCAAGCAACTGGTATTGGCCTCCATATCCTTACTTCAGTTGCCCTTTAAGGCTCACATTGTGTATCCAGTTAAAACCAGGGCTGTGGAGTTGGAGTATTTTTGGGTGTCTGGAGGCGGAGTCGGGAAGATGCACCGACTCCTAATGAATTTAAACTGTAGTAAAAATAGAAAATATGATAAAATATTCTATCAGATAACAGTCCTCATAAATAACATATATACTGTAATAGCTGTGCTTAGTCCACAAAAATGAAATAAACCAATCAAAATTAGTTACTTGTGCTGCTTCCATAAAGCAGTCCCCATATTTTTAAGTCAGATATACATACATACACACACCTCACATATACTAAATAACATCATGTGTAGCAGTGTCACTAGTATGGATGGTCAAGGAGATGGAGATAAATATGCGCCAATGCCGATTTATGCAAATGTATGCACTCCTTTTGCTCATGAAATCAAATATTTTGATATGTTAAAATTTGGTTTGGTGACTACGAATTAAATGGTACCTGAGAAGGATGAAAGGAAAAGTTTTATACATGCCTGGGGCTTCCTCCAGCGCCCTTCAGGCCAGTTTCTCGCTGTCCTCCTCCACCACCACCTGGATCTTCTGCTATGAGTCCCGGTAATTCAGCCAGTCAGTGCAGTCCGGCCGCATGCCGCTCCCACAGCCAGGAGCATTCTGCACCTGCGCAATAGTGCTGCGCAGGTGTAGTACGCTCCCGGCGGCGGAGTGTGTGCATGCGCATTACGCCAGACTGCCTCAAGTACCTGGACCCATAGCAGAAGATCCAGGTGGCTGAGGAGGACAGCGAGGGACTGATCAGCCTGCAGGGGGCTGGAGGAAGCCCCAGGTATGTATAAAACTTTATTTTCATCTGTCTCAGGTTTACTTTGTTACACAGTAGTACTATACTCTACATATGCACTCCCCACAGAGCTGCAGGGAATCCACTGAGAATGTTGTGCACACTGAACACAGAGGTGTTGTCTATCACCCATAAACCTGGTTCAGATTGTGCATGAAGAATGCATAATAGAGGAAGAATCCCCTTATTCCCCTGCAGAGTACCTGCACATCACTCTTACATATACCCACAGTTACATTGCCTAGGGCCTGATATGTTCTTTGTTCCGGTCTGTACCTTTTACAAGTACTAGTTTTAGTCTATGACTAAAGGGAATACATATAGCAGTCTACATATCCTTCTCACTTCAGTTGTCTTTTAAAATTCCTAAGTGTTGGTAGTTAATAGACTAATTTCATTTTACATACTTTCAATCAACAATATTGTAATATGCAAATTAGAGGAGTCCGAGGAATCCTAAACTGAGGAGTTGGAGTCTGGATTATTGTACCGACTCCACAGCCCTGGTTAAAACATACCACCAATTGAGGGAAAGCTCCATTGCACATTACATGCGGTGTGACATTCAATTTGATGCAGTTAAAAGTATGCTTCAGTGCAACTTTAAGGGCAGGTTCACATTGGAGCGCATCCGCTCCGGCGCTGGCGTTCTGTTAGCCGAGCGGGAACGCAAGGTCCCGACATGTCGGGAACGTCTGCTCCGATGAGCGGAACGTAACTCAATGTGAACCGAGCCTAAATGTATGTCACAATGCCTTAGTGTGAGTAGCCTTGAGGCAGGGGACACAACTGTTTTCATGCATGTTTTCTGAATGAGTTCCCTTTTCACGCGTGAAAAAAAAAAAATTCTGCAGGATGATTCTGCAGTTTCCTTTAACAGTTACATTAGCGGCTGTGGAGAGGAGAGAAAAAACAAAACAAAAAAACAAACAAACAAAAAAAACACCTTTTTTCCTGCATACAAACACATGGCATGCAGAAAAACATGCTCAGAAAATTGAAAGACAAGTGTGTCCCTTTCCTTAACCACTTTACCCCCCGCGGTACGAATTTCTCCGTCCCTTTTTCCACCCTTATAAAACCAAGGGACAGAGAAATCCGTACCGCCCGCGCTACCGCCGCTGTTCGCGCTCCCGGAGATCAATGAACGGGAAAATCCATTCCCGGTTATTGATCTAAGGCCCCGCAATGATCTGCTGCTTCTATGAGAAACAGCGCGATCATTGTGATTTTCCCAGCCTCATAGTGCTTCCTGTAAACATCCTTCCGGACGCTTACAGGTCGCATGAACAAAGACTCACTGTGGCCATCTTGTGGCCAAATCGTAAAACTACACCCTAAAGCATTTTACATATACAAATACATTAGTTTTACACAATAAATTAACTAATTACCTCCCACACTCCCCAATTTTTTTTTTTTTGTAATTAAAACATCTTGCAGGTAGTGTAATTAGAGTACTGCTTCACACTGACACACCTAACTCACTGTGTAACGCACCGCAAACAGCTGTTTGTGTAGTGACGGCCGTGCTGGACTGGTGCGCACCATGGCGAGATTGCTCTTCCTCACTCAGTGATGTCAGGTAATGTCTGACTGCCTTATCAACTTTCAATGGTTCTTTCTCTACCATTGTTAAAGCTTACATCTATTTATTTAAATACTTGTTCTGCTTGCTGTTCAGTACCTGCAATGAGAATCTTTTATGGAGGGCAAGTCTGCCATTGTGAGTGACCACTGGTAATGGCCAGGGAATCCTGGTTCGATTCTGGTCCGGAGTGGGAGCCTAAGAAACGGCTACCACTACCACACGTCCAAGGAAGGCAGTAGGCACGCTGTGGACAAAGGAGCAGGAACGGCTACCACACATCCAAGGAAGGCAGCAGGCATGGCATGCACGTCCCAAGGTAGTGACCAAAAGGAGGACTTTCGAGGCCCTGCTGTATATGACACTGATAGACTTTACTACCTTTAACGAGAATCTGTTATGGAGGGCAAGTCTGCCATCCATTCAACTGAAAGGAATGCACTGACTGCCAGGTTTAATACAATGTGCAGTCACACAGGTGCAGTTAACAGGAATGTATGGAGTGGTATATCACACTGCGCGCACTCATGTAGGTATGTGGGTGCACTGACCACAACAGATAGGTATATGCAGTGATGAGGTGGGTGCACTGAACACAACAGGTAGGTATATGCAGTGATGAGGTGGGTGCACTGAACACAACAGGTAGGTATATGCAGTGATGGGTATTACAATTTGCACCTGTCACACACAGACAGATAGCGGACAGGCACAGTGACACTGCGTGCGCTCAGCTCACGTAGGTAGGTGGGTGCACTGTGAACAGGTAGGTAGGTATATGCAGTAATGGGTATTACAATGTGCACCTGTCACACACAGACAGGTAGCGGACAGGCACAGTGACACTGCGTGCGCTCAGCTCACGTAGGTAGGTGGGTGAACTGTGAACAACAGGTAGGTAGGTATATCCAGTAATGGGTATTACAATGTGCACCTGTCAGACACAGACAGGTAGCAGACAGGCACAGTGACACTGCGTGCACTCACGTAGGTAGGTGGGTGCACAGTGAGCAACAGGTAGGTATATGCAGTGATGGGTAATGTGCACCTGTCACACACACAGGTAGTCACTGAAAGTTCTGGGCCTGGCAGTGGCACACACAGTATGAATTATCAAGGCTGTGTATGCAACACAAGTGTCAGTGGGACACACAGAAAAAAAAATAGATCACAAGAACAAGATTAGCTCTCAAAAGAGCTGTTATGGGGTGCTATTATAGCAATAAGAATCAGCAAGGAGCATGCTAACAAGCTTACAATAGCCCAACTAATCTTTCCCTATGAGAGAGTCTGCAGCAGCTGTCCCTTCTCTATTTACTGCAGGCACACGAGTGAGTAAAATGGCCGGCGATTCCTGCCTTTTATAAGGGGGGAGTGGCTTCAGGAGTGAGTGTAGCCTGATTGGCTACAATGTACCTGCTGATTGTGATGTAGAGGGTCAAAGTTGACCCTAATGGTGCACTATGGGGGCGAATCGAACTTCCGGTAACGTTTGCGGTTCTCCGCGATCGCGAATCCCTGGAAGTTCGCCTGGAACCGTTCACCGGCGAACCGTTTGGGCCATCTCTAGTGAACAGGCAGCTAAAGTTGTCTGAGGACAAGAGGATGTAGAAATTGGTACAGCAAGTATTTGCCTTTTTAGTTTGAAAAACCTTGCAGAGTTTTTTTTTACAAAACTTTTTCATGCATAATTCATTGAAATTAATGTTCTGTCAAATGCATATGAACCTGGACATTTAGTATAAGTGCATTCAATTCCACTTCAATTAGCGTGCATGCAGGAGCCTATGTAGCGACTGCAGTGCAGCGTCATGCTGTATACAGCCATCAGCTCTCCCACAGGGCCAGCATGGAAAGTGTTTGTAAAAAGCTGATGATGTAACCTCACAAAAGGGAAGCAGAGCTGTAATTACTTACAGCTCCAGCACATTACACACATTAGGGAAAATGAGATAACAGGCATAGATTTAAAGGTACAACATCCGTGGAAATAACTCATGCAAAGCACTCCTGTTTTCCATTTTTTCATTAATGTATCTATCTGCTGTATCAATAATTTATTACCGGTATTAAAGTGGACTTAAACTCATAACTTCCTCTCTGCTCTAGATGATAAGCAGCAGCATAATAACCTTTAGGCCAGTTTTACGGGTTTTTTTGCGTTACGGTGGGATGTAAGTCACTAGGATTCCCGCCGGTCCATGCATGTGCGCTCCATCATTTACATTTAATGCATCGCCCATAGACTCCCATCACCACATTTGCATAAATACTGGTTTTACCAGCAGTTCCTGAATACAGTATATGCTAGTGTGGCCTTTTAGCACCCTGGGTAGGCCTAAGTGTCTTTTGTTAAAGGAGTACTTACTGTAAGCCCCTAAAAAAAGTTTAAAGAGGAACTGTAATGTCAAAATGTCCCCTGGGGGGTACTCACCTCGGGTGGGGGAAGCCTCCGGATCCTAATGAGGCTTCCCACGCCGTCCTCCGTCCCTCAGGGGTCTCGCTGCAGCCCTCCGTGCAGCGGTGACGTCAATATTTACCTTCCCGGCTCCTGTGCAGGCGCTCTGACGGCTGTCGGCTCCGAAGTAGGCGGAAATACCCGATCGCCGTCGGGTCTGCTCTACTGCGCAGGCGCAAGTTTCCGGCGCCTGCGCAGTAGAACGGACCCGACGGAGATCGGGTATTTCTGTCTATTTCCAAGCCGAAAGCAGCCACAGCGCCCCCGCTGGAGCCAGCAAAGGTAAATATTGAATCTACAGTCGGATCTGTCGCCGGCTGTTCGGAGGGCTGCAGCAAGACCCCCGTGGGACAGAGGACAGCGTGGGAAGCCTCATTAGGATCCGGAGGCTTCCCCCACCCGAGGTGAGTACCCCCCAGGGGAGGTGTTTGACGTTACAGAGTCTCTTTAAAGAGTTTCTGTACAGAAAAAAAAACGCCCCTGGGGGGTACCCACCCTGTGGCTTCCTCCGGGCCCCCTGCCACGGCTCACTTCCAGTTTTTGCGACTTTAATGTCGCAAGCCACTGCGCCTGTGTGGTCCTGGCAACACGCGTCCTCGCTCCCATCGCCGAGAGCGCCCTGTGCTTTTGAGGGTTAAGCAGTATTTTTTTTAAAGAATGTGAAAGAGCATCAGGATCGGGTTAGGTAGGCCATTTTATTATATTTCATTGAATTCAGTGTGCTTTTAGGTCAGCTCAGCTGGTTTCCTCTGTATTCTTTGGTATGCATGGCTGAACAACATATAACAGGAGTGATACATGATTCACAGAGCCGGATGAATGATGCAGCCTTTGATCCATTTCAACAAGAATTTCGATGCTTGATAGATTCTCTCTCTGCTTTATAGGGTAAGACATTTCTGTAAAGAAAACAAATATTATGTTAGCATTAGTAACTCCTTATTTTAAATTACTGGTACTTCTCTCATCTCCTCAAAACACATACTCTCCCACCACCACCACCACGCTGGTCCTACTCTTAACCTCATATTCTCCAAGTCCACCTTCCTTCAGCAACATGAACATTCTGCCTTTCCCTATCTCTGACCATCACCTCACCTTCACCATTTCCCCATCCACCCCTGACTTAACAGCACATTGAATTCAATGAAATATAATAAAATTGCCAACCTAACAATGATCCTGATGCTCTTTCACATTATTTTAAAAATACTGCTTAACCCTCAAAGGTCACTTAGGCCTAGGTTTCCCAGCCTGGTCAATGGCAGAGACCTGCGTAATCTCAGCCCCACCATACTAACAGGCCTCCTCCTCTCCCTTTCCTCCCACCTCCCCACCCTCACTTGCTTCAATGAAGCAGCAGTACAATATAATTTAGCCCTCTCATCTGCCTTAGATGAGGCTGCCCCCTCAATCTTCTGCCCTAACAAGCCTCCCAAACCCCAACCTTGGCACACCACCCACACACGTAACCTCAGAAAAGTAACTTGAGCAGTTGAACGGAAATAGGGGAAATCACGTCTCAATCCTGATTTCCTAGAATACAAGCTGCTACTCTTCCACATTGCCCTCTCTGAAGCCAAACAAAAGTTACTTTGCAGCATTGATTGGAACCCAAGCTTCCAGCCCTGGACAACTGATTCCCTACTCAACCCCACTCCTCCCCCTCCCAGCTCCTCTCTAAGCCAATAACTTTGCCACCTACTTCACCACTAAAATTGCAACAATCTGCAAATCTCTGTCCTCCATCCCTCCCTTCCTATCTCCTATCAGGTCATTCCCTCACCCCCCCCCCCCAGTTTCTCCTTTCTCCCATCCAACCCTCACCTCTTTTGCTCCCCCTTGGCCCTGAACCCTCAAACATCCTTCACACCCACTTCCCTCACCTGGCCCCGGTCCTGACCTCCTTGTTAAACCTCTCCCTCTCCACAGGCACCTTCCTTGAAGAGAACCCAAGGTGGGTTTTACAAATCCTAATTGCATGCAGAGGCTGGGTCTGCATATAATGCCCAGCCCCTGTTGCTATAATATCTACTCCCAGGCCCCTCCGGCTCTCTGCTTTGCCCCCCAAAGTAAACCATTAGGCTAGCAACACACAACGTGTCGCCAGCAGGCTGTTTACATGTATACTGTCATTCTCGCCGCTTCCCGCCTCCTCTGTCGCCGCTCCCCACCCACGTCCCTTCCCTCCCCGCTGATTGGAGAGAAGATACGCGGGCAGGGAGCGGTGAGATGGAGAAGGCGGGGGAGTGGCAGAGAGTGACAGTATACATGTAAACAGCCCAATGGCGACACGCTGTGTTTCGCTAGCACGGCGGTTTGCTTTGGGGGGCACAGCCGAGAGCGGGGGGGGGGGGGGGCTGGGGGGAGATAATATAGCAACAGAGGCTGGGCATTATATGCAGACCCAGCCTCTGTATACTATTAGGATTTGTAAAAACCACCTTGGATTCATTTTAAAGCCTTCAAACAGGCCACCATTCTTCCTCTGCTGAAAAAAACCCTCACTCGACCCTTAAATTACTGCCCAATCTCCCTCCTTCCCTTTGCCTCTAAACTCCTCGAACGTCTGGTCCACTGACGCATTACCCAATACCTCAACACCAATTCCCTACTTGACCCCCTACAGTCTGGATTCCAAACTGGACACTCAACAGAAACAGTCCTTGCCAAGGTGGTCAATGACCTTACCCTTGCCAAAGCCAAAGGCTCTGGCAAGATACTCTAGACCATTTCCTCCTCCTCCATTCCCTACTGTTCTTGGGCATCCATGGCCTCACCTTCGCTTGGATCTCCTCCTACCTCTCCAATAGCTCCTTCACAACCTCCTCCAACGTCTCCTCCTCAACCCCTGCCCCCCTCTCAGCCACGGATCTCCAGGGCTCTGTTCTGGGCCCCCTTCTGTTCTTAATTTACACTTCCTCAGTTGGCTAACTCATATCATAGGCTTCAAATGTCACCTTTATATCAACAACACTCAGATTTACCTCCATACCCCTGATCTCTCCTCCACCACCATGGACAAGATCTCCTCCTCCTACTTCTAAACTATTTCCTCCTGGATGTCAGCTGGGTTCCCGTAGCTTAACGTAGACAAAACTGAGTTCCTGATCCTTCCTCCATGTGCTGCTGCACCCCTCACAGATTGTCAGTCACCTCATAATCAAGAACACGACCATTCGCCTTACCTCCCAGGCCCTTTCCTTCATGCCCCCCCCCCCCATACTAAATGTCACTAGAGACTGCAATATCCACCTCCATATGTGATGGATGGATTTACCGGCAGAAATGCGCCATCCACGCAATTACAGGAAAATTGCGCACAAAAATGTAAGTTGGCGTGCCCCTTTTAAATTCACTAGCCTGGTTTTTAGAAGCCAGTGTTCCTCTTTCAGCCCGCAGCCTTAATTATTATACAGCCCTACCTAGTCAGTCGTTCTCCCCTCCCCTTATACTGTAAGCCTTTGGCAGGGTCTTCCTTTCCCTAGTGTATTCTACGTGATCAGGGCCGGTTCAAGTAACAATTGGGCCCTAGGGCAAAATTAGCCTGGGGGCCCCCCAACAGACAACCCCGACCAAAAAGCGTCATTAGAGGCCCTTTGTTGCAGCCAAATTTCCCTCCTGGGCCCCTGAGCTGGCTGCTGACCCTCCCCCAATCACCTCCCAACTTAACAGACTCTGCAGAGTCCCTGGGGAGCAACAGCTAAGATGGGGGAGGGACACCTTGGGGGCCCCTACAGGCTCTGGGGCCCTGGGGCAGTTGCCCATTTTTCCCTGTGGTAGCTCCGGCCCTGTACGTGATCATGTGCCCCTTTCCTATGACCGCCTCATACTTGTATTACTGGGCCTACCTAACCAGCCCAAAATCTCATGATCATGTATGCTGTACCGTTTGCCTTGTATAATTTTGTCCTATGCTGTATAACCTTTTTACATTTGTCATCTTTTGTATCACATTCACATTGTATGTATTTATTGCCCAGTGATGCGTAATATGTTGGCCCTTTATAAGTATAATAAATAATACTGTAAAGAATGCAGGTATGACATTGTTTATTTACATTTACTCCTAAATTTCCCATAATATGCCTCTCAGGATGTCACAGTAACAGTGTTTCCTGGCAAGTGAAAATGATGAAGAACGAGGAGTGATTCCTAAAGCCGAAAACACTGCAGCACAGGGGAAAAAAATGGAAGTGAGAGTACCGTGCCAAGCCAATGCTGCAATGAATCGATTCTGCCACACAGCAGTGATTTGTTAAATCCTTAGCTCTATAGGTTACAGTTTCATTGCAGTACAGCGCGGCTCTTGTTTCTAGCACAGCACTAAGAAGTGCTCCAGTTTGTGGCAGCAAGAAACACTTTTTAATTAAAGTGGACCTGAACACAGGACTTCCTCTCTACTCCAAAAGATAAGCAACAGCATAATAACCACCTTTACAGAAAAACATTACCTTGTTACAACTTATAGAGCTCCTTCAGAGATCCTGCAGTGTAGCTACTTCCTGGTTAGCAGAGTGCACAGAAATGGTTACCCTCCTGTCAATGCTGTACTGATAATTTTTGTGTCTCTAGGCCAGGGGTCTCAAACTCGCGGCCCGCGGGCCATTTGCCGCCCTCAATACAATATTTTGTGGCCCTCGCCAGCAAAGGCTTCCTTATAGTTCGCTCCCAAGTAATCCGCCGCTAAACGAGGGCTGCAGAGCCCCCAAAGCGCCCGGGGGGCAATCCACCGGCATTTCCTGGAAGGGGCAGAGCTTTCAGCTTCAGCTCTGCCCCTCCTGACGTCAATCGCCGCACGGATCACCGCCTCTCCCCGCCCCTCTCTGTGATGGAAGAGTGAGAGGGGCGGGCAGAGGCGGCGATGCGCCGCGATTGTGAAATTCCTTATGCGGCCCAGCCTCATCCTGACTTTGCCTCCTGCGGCCCCCCAGGTAAATTGAGTTTGAGACCCCTGCTCTAGGCCAAATATGTTGTGTCTCCTCCTTTATGTGCAGCCGCGTCCCGTCCCCCCCCCCCCCATTCTATGTGCAGCCCATCTTCCGTGTGTATTATCCACGTACTGTAGCCCCTTGGGCGTCAATTTCCCTTTTGTATGAGTTGCTTCCCATTTTCAGCCTCCTCTTTCATAAGTAGCAACTTCTCTTTCATGTTCAGGTGCCCCTTTGGCCTACAGCCACCCAAGACACGGGCATTTGTGGCCTCTTCAGAAATCCAGCCCGGTCTCCTGTGTTTACATATTAACTCTCAACAGGGTCGGCAGACAGCTGGGAGCTCAAATTACTCTAGCTCATTACTTGCTGACAAGAAAGTATTAGACAGGCTGTTCTCTATAAAAACACATGGGGTATTTCTCTGTGTTCTCCTTCTCTCCTGTGCAAGAGTTCAGGTCCCCTTTTAGGCTCTATTGCAAGAACAAGTACTGAGGCAGCTCTGTCTAGCTTGGCAGACAGCCCCACTCAACTGTTGTCTGGATATTTATTATTTATTTATTTATTTATTGTATTTATACAGCGCCAACATATTATGCAGCGCTGGACAAAAAATAGGGATACATACAATATTTAGGGGTGACAAACAGCAAAATGACAATACCTGAATACAAGAAAGACCAGATCATGCAGCACAGTATGAGTACAAGGTAATGCTTAGTCACTGGAGGGGAGCATGGAGATTAGGCAAGTTAGGTTCACTCAGATGCATAGCATGGGTTCACAGTGATGGAGGTGCATGATCAGGTAGGACACAAAAGGAGGAGGACCCTGCCCAAAGGCTTACAATCTAGAGCGAGAGGTAAGGACACGGAAGGTAGGGGACCAGAGTTCAGCTGTGGGTTTGGAGCACTTGTGAGGGGTAGTAGGCCAGAGTGAAAGGTGAGTTTTGAGGGCTTTATTGAAGATGTTGAAGGAGGGGGCTGCCCTAATGGGTGGAGGTAGGGAGTGCCATAGTTTTGGAGCAGCTCTTGAGAAGTCCTGGAGGCGTACATGGGACTGGGTGATGCGGGGGGCGGTTAGGCGAAGTTCATTGGAAGAGCGGAGTGAGCGGCTACGTGTGTACCTCTGAGTAAGATCGGAAATGTAGGTTGGACAGGTTTTGTGGACAGTTTTGTAGGTCAGACACAGTATCTTGAATCTGATTCTGGACTGGATAGGAAGCCAGTGGAGGGATTCAAGGAGGGGATCCACCGTGGTGGAGCGATGGGAGCAGTGGATAATTCTGGATGCCGCATTCATGATGGACTACAGTGGGGCTGTTCGAGTCATAGGGAGACCAGACAGCAGGGCATTGCAGTAGTCAAGGCGGGAATTTATGAGGGCATGGATGAGGAGTTTGGTGGTGGCAGAGGTCAGGAAAGGGCGAATCTTACAGATGTTACGAAGGTGGGAGTTGCAGGACTTTGTGAGGTTTTGGATGTGGGGAGTGAAGGAGAGTGCGGAGTCCAGGGTGACAATCAGACAGCTGGCTTGAGAGGTAGGGCGAATGGTAGTGTGGTTAACAGTGACATGCACATCTGGGAGGTTTATGGATGTCCGGGGTGGGAAGATCATAAATTCCGTTTTGTCTAGGTTTAGTTTCAGGAACCTAGCGGACATCCAGGAGGAGATGGCTGATAGACAGGAGGAGACCTTGTCCATGGTAGTGGTGGATATGTCAGGGGTGTGGAGGTAGATCTGGGTGTCATCTGCATACAGATGATAGTTAAAACCCATGGAGGAGATAACCTTGCCAATGGAGGATGTGTATAGGGTGAACAGTAGGGGGCCAAGGACTGAACCTTGGGGGACTCCCACCGAGAGGTGGTTGGGGGTGGACGAGGACTCATTGAAAGTGGTCGTGAAGGAGCGGTTGGAGAGGTAGGATGAAAGCCAGGACAGGGCAAGATCGTGAATGCCCATGGACTGGAGGAGCTGGAGGAGTAGGGGATGATCTACTGTGTCAAACGCTGCTGAAAGGTCAAGGAGGAGGAGAATGGAGTATTTACCTTCAGCTTTAGCTAAGGCAAGGTCATTGACTACTTTGGTGAGAGCAGTTTCGGTTGAGTGGGCAGGCTGAAATCCAGATTGCAGTGGGTCTAGCAGTGAGTTGGCATTGAGGAACTGGGTCAGGCGTTTGTGAACCAGACGCTCAAGGAGTTTTGAGGCAAAGGGGAGGAGGGAGATAGGACGGTAGTTGGAGGGTAGCGAGGGGTTGAGGGAGGGTTTCTTAAGCAGGGGTAGTACAGTGGCCTGCTTGAAGTCTGAGGGGAAGGTGCCTGTGGATAGGGAGAGGTTGAACAGGGTAGTGAGGACTGGGGCCAATTCCGTGATGTGAGGCTGGAGTAAATCAGAAGGGATGGGGTCAAGGGGGGAAGTAGTGGTATGGGAAGTCTGCAGTAGGTGGATGACTTCCTCGGTGGTAGTAGGAGTGAAGGATGTGAGGGGAGGATAAGGGTGGAGGAAGAGCTGGTTGGGAGGGGGTGGGAGGTGAAGATTTGAGATTGAATATTTCCTGGCGGATGGAGACAATTTTGTTGGTGAAGTGGGTGGCTAAATCTGTGGCAGAGAGGGAGGAAACTTAGGGGGGGGAGGTTTTAAGCAGGGAGTTGAAAGTGGCAAAAAGACTAGCATAATAATGGATAGCATAATGAAGACAAGAAGCAACCCTGCTGTTGCTGCCCAATCACTGGTGTTTCTCACCCACACCCCACACACTCATCTCTGACCAGGTGACAAAGGCCATCCCTGTTGTGTGCCTTGACTCAAAAAATAAGAGCAAAATTGTAGAATTAGTTGTTACCTGTGCTTGAGGTGTATCATACAACAACAGCTGCACCAACTGAATAAACCATGGCCCAAAACCAAAGCATCTAAGTACCTTCCACTGATACCTCCACCCAAGCTGAATACTTTTTTAGTATACAAAGATACTATAAGAAACAGTTCCAACCACCCACCACCCATACCTGGCCCTGGCCAGCGGCCATGATGCTACATGTGCCTGGTGCTAGCTGCTGTGGACGGAGGTGTGAGGGGGCCGGATGGGGGGGGGGGAATGGGGGCCGGGGGAGAGAGAGTTGCTGCCAACCACCACCCATACCTTGCCCTGCCGGCGGCCATGATGCTACATGTGCCTGGTGCTGGCCGCTGTGGACCTAGGTGCGAGGAGGCTGGGGGGGCGGATGGGGGCCGGGGGAGAGAGAGAGTTGCTGCCAACCACCACTCATACCTGGCCCTGGCCGGCGGTCATGCTAACCATAAAGGGGCAGTGGCCAGGGTGGGGCCCCAATGTATTGCTATTTGCTAACCTACATGAAGGGGGGGCTGCAGTGGCACCCATATGGCTAACCTATATGGGGGGGGGCTGCAGTGGCACCCATATGGCTAACCTATATGCTGGGGGGGCAGTGGCACCCATGTCTGGCTAAAGTATATGCTGGGGGGGGGCAGTGGCACCCATGTCTGGCTAACCTGTATGCTGCGGGGGCAGTGGCACCCATGTCTGGCTAATCTATATGCTGCGGGGGCAGTGGCACCCATGTCTGGCTAACCTATATGCTGGGGGGGGGGGGACAGTGGCACCCATGTCTGGCTAACCTATATGCTGGGGGGGGGGGCAGTGGCACCCATATCTGGCTTATGCTGCCCACGTTGCAATTATTTTCTGGTGAAATGCTGCCCACTGTATGATTATTTTATGGTGAAATGATGCACACATTGTGATTATTTTATGGTGATTATTTTATGGTGATGCACACATTGCGATTATTTTATGGTGAAATGATGCACACATTGCGATTATTTTATGGTAAAATGATGCACACATTGCGATTATTTTATGGTGAAATGCTGCACACGTGAATATTTTCTGCTGAAATGCTGCCCACATTGTGATTATTTTCTGCTGAAATGCGGCCCACTTTAAGATTAATTTCTGGTGAAATGCTGCCCACTGTGTGATTATTTTCTGGTTAAATGATGCCCACATTGCAATTATTTTCTGGTGAAATGATGCCCACTGTATGATTTTCTGGTTAAATGATGCCCACATTGCTAATATTTTCTGGTGAAATGCTGCCCTTTTTACGATTCATTTCTGGTGAAATGCTGCACACATTGCAATTATTTGATGGTGAAACATTGCTGCATTACGATTATTGTATGGTGAAACGCTGTCCCATTACAATTATTTTATCGTGAAACACTGCCCCATTACGATTATTTGGCACCTATGTGGGGTCCCATCAAAATTTTTGCAAGGGGGCCCAGTGATTTCTAGTTACGCCCCTGACTACTACCTAAACTGGGGACACCTATAGACCTGGCTAGTTATACTGTACTTAGAGGGGTGGGGGAATGTTGGGGTGGAGGGTCCTGGAGGAATGTTTGGGTGGGAGGTCTGTGGGGTTGGAAGGTCGTGGGGGGGGGGCATAACATTTTTTGCTATGGGGCCCAGTCATTTCTAGCTACGCCCCTGACCCTCCCCCCCCCCCCCCCCCCCTCATTCTGTTCCTCTCTGTCAGCATGGATGTTAGTAAACATTGAATCAGTTTCATTATTGGTCCAGGTGGACCGTGGAGCCAGTGACCAGATTTAGCTATTTGCTGAGGATCTCGGAAAGCATCCTATTAATTTGCATTAATATGTACATTGGTTTATATACAGACTACGATCTGAAAATCTGCATCTGCACATGCGGTGCTCTCAGTGAGGACAGTTTGTATACATTTTAAGATGGTGGACAGTATTTCTGTGTAGTTTATACTAAACCCCAGGCAGACCATCCAGACCAGGCATTTTCCCACCTGGCAAATTTCAATGGCAGATACGACCTTTTCATCAGTGATCTGTTGGTCAAGCTCTTCTCTCTAATCCATTGTTACTTGTGGGATTTTTTATTTAGCTACTGATCAGAGTACAGATCAGAGTAATATGAGCCAAATCCCTAGCTGATCATATAAACTTACATTTAGTAACTTTAAAATGTAATCTCCCATTTTGCTGCCCATATAGCTATTATGTCAAAATCCTTTTGTGTTCTGTCACTATTCTTCTCCATATTGATCATTTCACATCATTTTTTTTATCTCCTGCAGATGGCACCATTGCTTTCTGTTTCATCTATGAGGTCATTAATAGATAAACTGAAGAGAATTGGCCCCAGTATTGACCCTTGTAGGGCCCTACTTCTAAGATTTGCATATTTTGAATATGATCCGTTTACTACTACTTTTTGTCTTTTTGTCCTTTAGATTATTCTGTGCTATATAATGTTGTATAGCATCACTTGGAACATCCCTAGAGATAGAGCACAAAACTGTTAATCTAACAAGTCTATAGTTTCCCTGTTCTGATTTTTTTTTCCAGTTTTCACTGTTAATAATGGGGAAAAAAATCAGCTGTACATTAGCTGATATCATAGAATAATCATGGAATATAAGATTAAATGGACTATCAGTAACTTCCCTAAACTGACACTGTAGTAGGTCAATGGTACTTATCTAGTACTAAGGCTGCCCACTAGGCAACCTCAACAGCACTGGCTAATGTCACACTCAGGGCTTTATTGAGCTCCTGTGAGCAATCACAATTGTTTCAGAAGCCGAGGATAACTTGACCAGTATTCCCTGACAGCACCCATTTTCTGTCTCCTCATTTGACATCTGCCTGACCACAGTATTTGTGCAGAGGCTAAATCACCTAGAGGAAAGAGCATGGCATGGCGAGGGTGCGAGCGTCGTGGAGTTGGAGAAAATGTAACTATGGTTCCAAACCATGAAGTCCTGTTCAATCCTCGGACTCAGCCAAGCGTCGTAGGTGAGAGCTGCTGCGGTTTTAAGACAGTGGGCCATATGCAATTCACTTTTTCACCTGAGTTTTCTCCTAGGAGATAATTTTTCATTTTCAATTTAAAATAACTTTCCAGCACTTTTTAACTAAAAATGTACCCAAAAGAAGTTGAAAAAGTACTATCAAAATTATTTTGAGCATTTTCTTGCTTTATGGTGGCTTAAAAGGCATTTTATTGACAAGTTTAAAAATGTCAACTTGGAGAATACTAAGGGGGAAAAGTGAATTGCATATGGGCCAGTATGCTATACAGTCATACTGCCAAACACAGAAGCCCTGATCCAGTACACGCTCACTATAAAGCATGGCAATAGGTACCATCAAGGCCATGTGCTTGTCCATTCTGAAGTTATTTAAATATACCTGCACTTCTTTCTGCACCAAGCATTTCATGCTGAAAGACTGGAAGTAACCCACTACCGTTGCATGAGATGAAGGCAACTTCCTTGTAAGGACTTAGGCGAAGCATGCATTTATACATTTAGCATCTCAGCTTTAACTTGGCCTTCCAAAGCTGAGTTCCCTAATAATAATAAAATGCTATTTAATGTATTTTAATTTAGCCTGGACCATTTCTATGACTGGAGTTACACTTAAAGGGAACCATAGAGGATCAAGAAAAGGTTTTATACATACCTGGGACTTCCTCCAGCCCCATACGCACGGATCGCTCCCACGCCGCCGTCCTCTGCTGCCTGGATCCGCCGGTACCGGGTCCCGTCATTGCCGCAATTCGGCCAGTCGGCCGGCGGACGCGGCCGATTCTCCGCATCACACGGAGCTCCCTCTATATATGTACGCATGAGGCTGCCTACTGTGCAGCCTCATGCGTACGGGTATGGAGGGAGCCCCTGTGATGCGGACAATTGGCCGCATCCGCCGGAAGTGACGGGCCCGGTACCGGCGGTTCCAGGAAGCGGAGGATGGTGGCGTGGGCGCGATCCAGGCTTATGGGGCTGGAAGAATCCCCAGGTATGTATGAAATCTTTTTCTATTTTAACAAACCATTCCTCTCTGGTTCCCTTTAAAGTGATCCTGTATAGAATCACATGACAGCAAACTGTTGGCAAAGTTGAATACTGTACAACTTTGCCAGCTCTGCAACACACTGCCACTAACAGGGGCTCAGGTAAGTCCTACTCTCCAAATGCCATGCACCTATCAGCCAATGCTACAACCTTCCCATATTATCTAGGGTCTCTCCCTGCCCCCTTTGAGGCCAGGCAGCTGTCAGGTGGTGAGAGTCGGAGAGGCTTAGTAATCAAGCCTCAATATTAACTACCAGATCCAGCAACCAACAACAGTGTCATTTTAAGCTGAATTTGCACTTACTTGGTTGCCTCTACACTGAAATAAGACAACAGTCATAACTAGGGCTTTCAGCACCCAGGTACAAAGCCAGTCCCCCCCCCCCCCTTTCCTCTGGACAAAATGGGTGTGGTCATGGATGGGATGGAGTCAAATGTACAAATGCTGTTTAGATTGCCAGATGTGCCCCCTTCCCCCTATAGATAGTGATATGTGCCCCCTTCCCTCCATTTAGATAGCCAGGTGTACGCTCTTCCTCCCATTTAAATAGCCTTATGTACTCCCCTTTAGATAGCCAGATGGGCTCCGTTTTTTTTTCTGCTGCTGTGAACTTTTTTGCACTTTTCTGCAGGGGGAGGGAGAGAAGCAAGGGCACTTTGGGCAGTCAGCGAGCTGCTTCTCATTCACATGGGGGTGCAGTGGCCTTTCTGAGCGCCCTCACAGTGCTGCACCTGGGGATATATGTTCCCCCTTGTCCCCCGATAGCTACGCCTCTGGATAAGGCAACCTATAAACACATCCTTCCCTATCTACAGCCATGCCACATCTGGATACAGATTGGTTGCTGTACAATATCCCCCTTTGATTTTCGTGTCTTGCTTTGCACTGTTATGTTTCACCAGTGCTGATTACTTATATACCCAGCTAAGTATAATAGGTAAAGCACATTGGGGTTGATTCACTATAACAAATAGCGAGTGTTGCCTCCTGTAACGCTTGCTATCTCCTTTTGCTCCCCTTACTGCACGCTTAGCGTGCATTATAAGGGTTAACATGCCTTATCAGAGTTAGCATGCCTTATTAAAGTTAGCTTACCTTATCAGAGTAGCAAAGCGAGTGCTACGAACTTATGCCTGCTAATTGGCAATGACGAGAGCTCCACTCGTCCTGCCCTGAGCCACTGCGGGTCCAATCACTTTAAAGGATATTATCCCCACACTTTGATTGGGCTGAATGTCACTTGACTGGAAACTTGACAGGCAGCCTATTGGGTCAATCAAAGTGCGGGAATAATGTCCTTTTAAAGTGATTGGACCCGCAGGGGCTCAGGGCAGGACAAGTGAAATCCTCGTCATTGCCAAATAGCAGGCATACGTTCGTAGCGCTCGTTATGCTACTCTGATAAGGCACACTAACTCTGATAAGGCGTGTCAACTCTGATAAGGCACACTTAAGCGTGCAGTAAGGGGAGTAAACATTTGTTATAGTGAATCAACCCGATAGGATCCTGCTGTCAAGACAGCTATCCATAATTACTGGACAGTGGACACTAGTTCATTAAATCCCTGTATATTCCTTCTGATCGTTGTTTACAAAGAAGGCAATGACATCAATGGCTAGCTTCCATTATTCATGTCATTGTTAAGATTTCATTTCTGAATGTTTGTCTTAGGCTCTCGCAGTGCCCCAGATACTGTGACGCAAAACCATGTTGTGTATAGGAGTGATATACAAGTGACCAAGGAGAAAACACATTTACACACTATGGAGCCATTACTCAGAGGTATAAGTGCAGCCTAGGCTGTCATTACTACTGCTGGAATGCATCTGTACCAGCAATTTCACAGTCACCCATCTCTCTGTCTTTTCTCTTATTAAGAATCCGAGTCAATGGTTCTGTCAGATATATGAGCACACGTCACAAAGCATCAGACGACATCACTGTCGGGCAAGTCTTCTTGGTTTGCCATTACTGTTCTATTTTTCGTTTTAATAAGAAGTTGATAGAATAAAACCTCCCCAACTGGAACAACTTTTGAATATTAGTGTTTTATGGCTTCAATAAAGAGTTTATCAAGTACTGCAGATAAATAAATGGCTGTATAGAGAGTAATCTCTCTGAGACAAAAACTCTTTGGTTTCAAGTAAGCAGCTCAGTGGAGCAGATACCCTGTTTCCCTGAAAATACTCTTACCCCAAAAATAAGCCCTAGCATGATTTTTTTCAGGATTTTGAGGATGCTCGGAATAGAAGCCCTGCTTCAAAATTAAAGTGTACCTGTAACAAAAACAAGAGCCCCTGGGGGAAGCCTAATGAGGTATCCCTGTCCTCTCCTGTAGCCCTGATTCAGCACTGGCAGCCCCCAAAAATACTCTGAAAAGCTTGTCAGTGCTGCAGGCTCCAGGACCATAACAATCCTGTGAGAGTCTCATGCAGACGCACTTGCGGCTTTCCATTAGATCTGCTCCGTTGCCCAAACACAAGGCACCTGCACAGATCGGGCTCAGCTATTTCCCCCTTGAGCCCAAACGAAAGCCACAAGTGTGCCTGCGCAAGGCTCTCACAGGATTGTTATAGTCCTGGATGTTTTGGGGGTCCCAGTGCAGGATGGAAAGGATGGCGAAGGACGGGGAAGCCTCATTAGGATCCAGAAATAAGTACCCCCAGAAGCTCTTTTTTTACTTTAAAGCGGAACTGAAGAAAGGGGGAAAAAAAAAAGTTTCACTTACTTGGGGCTTCTGCCAGCCCCCTGAAGCCTCCCTGTGCCCACACAATCACCATATGATCCTCCAGTCCTCCACCGCAGATCACTTTCACTTTTGCAGCCGCCATCCACTGTGCTTGCACACCCCTCCCCGGGAGGGGAGAGATTGTCTCGTATTGCGCCTGCGCAGGATTCTCCTGGCAGCGTGAACAGGATCGAGAATGTCAGTCGTCTTGGAAGTCGGCGGTGAAGAAACAGAGCCGTGGCGGGGTACCGGAGGATTGTATGGTAACGGCATGGGCACAGGAAAGCTTCAGTGGGCAATAGCGCCCTGCGCAGGTGCAGGGCACTATCATAGATGGTAACGTGTAGAACATAGCTCCCAACTGTCCCTTTTTCGGAGGGACAGTCCCTTTTTGGGAGCTCTGTCCCTCTGTCCCTCTTTCACCCTCATTTGTCCCTCTTTCAGGACTTTGTCCCTCTTTCTATGTAAATATATATATTTTTATACTAAAAATGTGTTTGATTGACTCTAATCTGTATTCCCATCCTTTAAATTGATATATTACTAATTTTAAAATGTTACTATGAAGGAAAATGAACCAGTATAGAAAGGACCAGTGTGGTTTGAATTATAAAACAACATATGTTTCTTATGAAATCTTTATGGTATGCGTGACTAGAGGTGTGGTGAGGGCGTGGCCAGGGGTGTGGCAGGGGCGTGTCTTAAGTGTCCCTTTTTCTCATCTCAAAAAGTTGGGAGGTATGTGTAGAAGGCTATGTGGGCCAGGCCTGTCGGCGAAGTGAAAGTAGCTGACGGCGGGGGACAGGAGGATCCGGAAGTGACTGCGAGGGCACGGGACAGCTGCAGAGGGCTGGTAGAAGCCCCAGGTGAGTAAAACTGATAATTTTTTTTTTTAGACTTAAGTGTCTCTTTAAAAACTGGACATCCAACGTTGTGCTCATGGAAGAAGTATTGTTTACCACGAGCCTGACCTGACTGCATACCTGGCTGAGAAATATACTCATTATTATTAATGTACTGTAAAGTGCTGCTGCATAGTATGCTGGTGCTATACAAAATAAAGGATAACAATAGTAAAATTGCCCTCTCAGGTCCAGTCGCGTGATGTTGTTTGAGAATCTTTAGAAGATATATGATGGTGATGGCGTTTCCAATAACATCAGTGCCGCCTGCGTCATGCAAGTGAGAATTCCAATATACTGAAGCCTCAGCCCCCGCAGAAGACTGTCCTGAGCTGCTTAGTATTCTGCAGATTGCACTCTTATTTATTACTCGGCAGGCCTACTGTATGGCAAGCAGGCAGGTGCAGCATTGTAATGATGGGAGCTGAGGAGTTACACGAGATTCCCTCATATCCAGCACTATGGATGCAGCCAGTCATCTAGCTGCATTTTATATATATATGTATATAACACAGTGCCTCTAGGTATACATATTGTATACTAACCATCCCTATTCTCATAGATTGTAAGCTCGCAAGGGTGGGGCTCTCTCACCCATTTGTGTCTTGGCATTTGCTATATACTTTGATCATCATATTACATTTGTCACTGTAATTATGAATTGTGTCTATCAATTCTGTATTATGTACCAGTGTCTATATTTTGTGTATGCCACTGTCTTTATTGTTTTATACCCCATGCTTGGTTCTTACACTGTAAAGCGTCATGGAATATGTGTATACAGCATATATATTACTTCTATCCGGAAGTAACGTGTATGTTTTCACTTACATTTTGTCAATGACTGCACAGCATCTTATTGATGCCAGCGATCATTGGCACTGGCACTGTGTTCCCATTCACTGATCTGTCTGCTAGTGGGCCGTGCCAACAACGTGAGCGGGAGTGCGCAAATTGGTGGTGCAGCAAAGTACGTATAGCTACGCCCCTGGAGCCAATTATAGCCACCAGCGGGACGTAAATATACCGCCTCCCCTGCAGTAAGTAGTTAAAGAGAGTCTGAAGCCTTAAAAAATATTTCTTTTTACTTTCAATTCCTGTTTAGTATTATGCCACTAGCTGAAACGCCGCATTCCAGCAGCTAAACAATGCCTCTTTACCCCCAAATCCTGGGGCAAAAATCCGCAACTTTCTTGGTCGTGGATTTTGTTGCCCGGGGAGGCAGAGCTTTCAGCTGTAGCTCTGCCTCCAGGAACGTCAATCTGCACGCGGATCTCTGCCTCTCCCTGCCCCTCTCAGTGAAAAAAGATTGAGAGGGGCAGGGAGAGGCGGCGATCGGAGAAGATTGATGCGCCTGGAGGCAGAGCTACAATGGAAACCTCTGCCTCTTAGAGGGAAGTGATCCCCGGATTTTGCCCCGGGGATTTGAGGGACAGAGAGGAATGCGGCGTTTCAGCTAGTGGCATAATACTAAAGAGGAGTTGTCAGTAAAAATAGATATTCTTTAGGGCTTCAGACTCTCTTTAATATGAATATGAATTGGGAGGAATGGGATGACTGCTTTGAGACCCTGGCCAAGGGAATTCTCACTAGCATCCACAGAGTGTTACACAGGACATATATTACACCTACAAAGCTACACCTAATAGACTCCATGGTTCCTAGTCTATGTTTCAGAGAATGCCAAACAGAAGGTTCCATGGTTCACATTTGGTGGATATGTCCTCAGGTCTCATGATTCTGGTCCAGAGTTAATACAGTAGAATATCATTATAGTAAACTCTGATATTGTAAACCTCTGGATATAGTAAACTCAGTCCTCAGGTCCTTGCAAATGCTTCTGTATAAATAACCAATGTATGACCATTTCTGATATAGTAAACTTCTGATATAGTAATACTTTTGCTGGTCCCTTGGAGTTTACTTTGAAGGGATTCTACTGTACACTGATTTGAAGAGTGCTACTCAGGCCATTCCGCAAGTGCCCTAAGGTGTTGCTACAGACACAAACCTAGCCGTTCGAGACACCCTGAGCACCGCTTGATCCAGCACATGGATAATGTAGCCAAAGTCACATACTGTAGCAGCAAACTAGCTGTCCTCAGTCCTCTCGTTTTCCATGATTTAAAAGAAACCAGATTCGTTCACAATATCCGAGAAAATAAAGGCGAGGATTGCGGACATATCACACTCACCATGGCGGTCGTCCGCGGCGTTCCCGTGCGTGTTCCATTGTGTGCACGCGCGGGGGCTCGCTGGGTCTTTTGTGCTCCATTCCGGCGCGCCAGCGTATGGCGTTACGCGGTACACGCATGCGCATAAACTGTTACCAGCGCAAAGTCCTACGGGCACGTGCAGAAAGCACTATGCGTGCCTGCGTATGTGTGGTGCGTTCTACACGCTGATTTTGACGCCAATGCTCAGTAGCAGCACTGCCCTCAACCACAGTGCTGCTCGTTCTGACAGCTTGGCTAACCGTGTCCGGTGAACCGTTGTTCCTATCTTGCTTTCTTCTGATTGGATTTCCCGTTGTGACCTCAGCTTGTGACCTCGACTTCTGCCGATCTCCGCCTGCCCCGACCCTTGGCTCTGTTTCTCCACTATCGCTTACTGCCGCCTGCCCCGACCTCCGGCTTGTGACCCCGACCTCCGCTGAATGCCGCCTGCCCTGGACCTTTGGCTACCGTCTGACCAAGTCTTCTCCACAATTAGTGTCATTGTTCTCCTGACCACTTGCCGAGGTAATCCCAGTAGTGACCTGGTGGGTACTAGGCAGCGAAGTCCTGCACCCCCCGTGGGGTGGGGGTGGTAAAGACCCATGGTCACTTAAACTTCACTACTGGGCAACACCTCTTCCTTCGTGGGAGGGTCAACAGAGACTGAAGACCTAACAGGACACAAGTAAAGCCTTTGAAAGAACATGGGATCCTAGGATCACTTTTAGAGGAGGTAGCAGCTTTGGATGTAGTAGGATAAGACATTTATACCCCAGCAACTGCTGACACATTCTTGGCACTTTCTTTCCCATCTAAAATGAACCCGAACCCCCCAAAAAATGATTTAAAATAAACACATGATGTATGCAAATGAATACTACATACTTACCTCGCCGTCAGTTCCTCTTAAAAGCTCACCATTTCTTCGAACAATGATTCCTTCCAGTTCTGACAAGATCTTGGCAGACTTGTCTCTCAGGAAGCTGAAAGCCTCACTATATCAGAAGCTGTCAGTTAAAACTGAAAAGGCAACTGAGGTGCAAAGTAATGTCCATGTTTCCTATGGCTCAAGCAAGATTACTGGTTAATGGACTGCTGACCCAGAAGCTGTTATGGGGTCATCGCCATAGAGGACTGAGAATAGCATTGATCACAGTGGACAAACAGGATATGGGAGAGAGAAAGAGAGATTGATAAGCAGACTAGGTAAGAGGTAAGTATGATGTGTTTATGTTTACTTTGACTTTTATTTTTAGGTCAGGTTTGCTTTAAATCACTGTGGTAACTCACATGATGGATCTATTATTGAATTGTAATGCTAAACATTGCTGAGCTGACTTATCTACTTATGTTTGTTGCATTACAGTGCTGTGAAAAACTATTTGCCCCCTTCCTGATTTCTTATTCTTTTGCATGTTTGTCACACTTAAATGTTTCTGCTCATTAAAAACCATTAACTATTAGTCAAAGATAACATAATTGAACACAAAATGCAGTTTTAAATGATGGTTTTTATTATTTAGTGAGAAAAAAACCGCAAAACCTACATGGCCCTGTGTGAAAAAGAAATTGCCCCCTGAACCTAATAACTGGTTGGGCCACCCTTGGCTGCAATAACTGCAATCAAGTGTTTGCGATAACTTGCAACAAGTCTTTTACAGCGCTCTGGAGGAATTTTGGCCCACTCATCTTTGCAGAATTGTTGTAATTCAGCTTTATTTGAGGGTTTTCTAGCATGAACCGCCTTTTTAAGGTCATGCCACAACATCTCAATAGGATTCAGGTCAGGACTTTGTCTAGGCCACTCCAAAGTCTTCATTTTGTTTTTCTTCAGCCATTCAGAGGTGAATTTGCTTGTGTGTTTTGGGTCATTGTCCTGCTGCAGCACCTAAGATCGCTTCAGCTTGAGTTGACGAACAGATGGCCGGACATTCTCCTTCAGGATTTTTTGGTAGACAGTAGAATTCATGGTTCATCTATCACAGCAAGCCTTCCAGGTCCTGAAGCAGCGAAACAACCCCAGACCATCACACTACCACCACCATATTTTACTGTTGGTATGATGTTCTTTTTTTTAACAAATCATTTTATTGAATTTTTTACATACATAACACGGCCGTAGGCCAACAAACTTGTACATCTAATACAGTAAGATATGCAATTAGCTAGAAGTCAGCTGCAGTCAGAGTGCGGCAGAAAACATTTCAGCAGTTGGTTTAACAAGGATGCCTCGTATCATAGGTATATTAGGTGATCGGGAGTGAGGTATCATAGCATCCATTCTTCAGTTAGTACAGGTTGAGCTAATGGTTGCTGCTTCATTTCATACGTTAAGTTATTAGATTAGAGGTTAGAAGATTTGAGAAAGAGCAGAGAGAAAAAAAAAAAAAAAAAGATAGAAAGAAGGAAGAACTATCGGATCGCCCCCCCCACCCACCATCCCCACCCCCCAAGGACAAAGGAGGCCTCTATGGTCATTTAGTTATAGTATCTATCTTAAGGGTAGAGGCTATATGTCCTTTTTAGGAGGGAGTCTCCGAGGTAGTATCCATTTTATTAATCCATGGGGACCAGATTTTGTCAAATTTGGATGGGCAGTTCCTGTTCAGGTAGGTCATTTTATATAGGGTCAGGGCTTGATTAATGGATTTTTTAAGGAAATTGATTGAGGGGCCTACATTTCCCTTCCAGACCCTAAGGATTTCTTTGCGGGAATATAGGTTAACTATTTTGATTAGGTACTGAGCGTGTTTATTAAGTGAGGTTTCCCCAAGGATACCCAGTAAGGCTAGTTTTGGTGTCTGCACCAGTTGGGTGGTTAAGATAGTGTTCAGTATCTGAAATACTTCAGCCCAAAATTGAGAAATAACTGGACATGACCAGAATACATGTATAAACGTGCCATCCTCTTGATTGCATTTTGAGCACGTAGCCGTATTAGCAGCGGAGATGTTATGCATACGCACGGGGGTCAGGTACGTTCTATGTAAGAACTTGAGTTGAACTAATCTATCCCTGGAGCATATGGGCAATTTAATGTATTCCTCTAAAATGTCTTCCCAGTCTTGGGCGTCTATGTCGGGGACATCAGTGTCCCATTTAGATTTACACTTAGTCCATCCCTTCGTTTCAGTGTTCAGTAGTTCATAATATATTACTGATAAGGGTTTGTCGAGATATTTACTCATCAGAGTAGTTTCCAAGTGGCAGGACTCTAAATTGGGTATTCTGTCTCCCGGAAACTGAGAGCTAAAAGCATGGCGGATTTGGAGGTAGCGAAAGAACATACTGTTTTTAAGCGAATATCTTTGTTTAAGTTGGTTAAACGAGTAGAGCTTCCCATCTTTTGTTATGTGGTGTATTGCCTTAATACCATGTTGAGCCCACAACAGCGGGTCAGGGATTTCCACAAAGTGAGGTAGATTGGGGTTGTCCCAAAGGGGAGTATGTGGAGATTGTAGCTTGCCCCCCCCTACAAGAATGATCATATCTCTCCAAACCCTTGCCGTTGTCGCCATTGGAGTAGTAGTTCTGTCGTCGTTTGTAGTGCCTCTTAAGACTAGCAGGGTCAGACGCTCATAGGAGCCTAGTCTAGCTGCCTCGACTGTAACCGCTGGATTGTATGTATCTTGCGCAAACCACCACCGGACAGAGACCAACACCGCCGCACATTAGTAGAGATATAGATCTGGAAGGGCCAAGCCTCCATATTCCATTGGTAGTTGGAGAGTGGATAAGGCTATTTTAGGAGGGTGGTTGTGCCATATGAATGAGGTTATGGAGGAGTGTAAGATACGGAAGAATTTTTTAGGAATAATCGTGGGAGTTTGGCGGAAAATGTATAGAAATTTTGGGAGGAATATCATTTTAAAAATGTTAATACGTCCGATCAGTGAAAGAGGAAGGTTTTTCCAGACAGCGATCTTCTGCTTAAATTTGTGTAATATGGGAAGTACGTTTAGTGTGTGGAAGTCTGAGACCTGAGCTGTTATTCTTACCCCCAGATACTTAAACTCTTTAACCCATTTGAGGGGAGGGTCAGTCGCGATGGTTGAGAATTGGTCTAGCTGCATCAAAACTGATTTGTCTTTGTTGATACGGAGTCCTGAATACATACCGAATGTCTGTATTATCTCTAAAGCAGTTGTTAAAGAGGAGTCAGGGTCTCCTAGATATAGCAAGGTGTCGTCCGCATAAAGCGAGATACGCTCTTCTATGGGACCTACTTGTATACCTTGGATTACTGGAGAGGATCGTACCTGTATGGCCATTGGTTCTATGGCTAGAGCGAATAAGTAGGGTGACAGGGGGCAGCCCTGTCGGGTACCTCTATGTAATCTGAAAGCGTCGGAAATCACATCACCCGTTTTTATTCGTGCTATGGGGGAGCGATATAGAGCTTTAATTAGTGATATGTACCTCGGTCCAAAGCCATATTGTTCCAGTAAATGCCAAAGGTATGGCCATTCCATGGAATCAAAGGCTTTTTCGGTGTCGAGAGAAGCCACAGTCCGTTTACCAGAGCCTGTGTCTGGGATGGAGATATTTGTGAAAAGGCGACGTATGTTGATATCCGTGCCCTTGTGGGGCATAAACCCGGATTGATCGCAGTGTATCAGGGAGGTGATGATTGGGTTTAGTCTGTTAGCTAATATTTTTGCTAAGATTTTTGCGTCCACATTTAGAAGGGAAATTGGTCTATATGAGCTACACTCATGTGGATCTTTTAATGGTTTCAGTATAACAATTATAATAGCTTCAGATAAGGAGCTGGGAAGGTTGTCACCGTTGAGGACATTATTGAACAGTTTACAGAGTTTAGGGGCCAGGGTTTCATTATATACGTGATAGAACTCCGAGGGTAGTCCATCTGGACCTGGGGATTTTTGCGGCTTAAGGCCAGATATTGCCATTCGGACTTCTTCGATGGTGATGTCTTTCTCTAGGATCTGACTATCCTCCGGCGCTAAGGAAGGGGTGTCTATCATACCTAAGTATTCTAGCAGTTCATATGTGGTATAGTGCGCTCTTGAGGAATACAATTTCTGGTAATATTTTACGAAGGTATTATTAATTTCTTCGGGGTCAGTTAATATAATGTCATGGTCACCCCTTATGGCCGGAACAGCTGAGCTGCCATTTACTTCTTTGGCTAACCATGCCAGTGTTTTGGTATGATGTTCTTTTGCTGAAATGCTGTGTTACTTCTACGCCAGATTTAACGGGACACGCACCTTCCAAAAAGTTCAACTTTTTTCTCGTCAGTCCACAAGGTATTTTACCAAAAGTCTTGGCAATCATTGAGATGTTTTTTAGCAAAATTGAGACGAGCCTTAATGTTCTTTTTGCTTAAAAGTGGTTTGCGCCTTGGATATCTGCCGTGCAGACCGTTTTTGCCCAGTCTCTTTCTTATGGTGGAGTCGTGAACACTGACCTTAATTGAGGCAAGTGAGGCCTGCAGTTCTTTAGATGTTGTCCTGGGGTCTTATGTGGCCTCTCGGATGAGTTTTCTCTGCGCTGTGGGGTAATTTTGGTCGGCCGGCCACTCCTGGGAAGGTTCATCACTGTTCCATGTTTTTGCCATTTGTGGATAATGGCTCTCACTGTGGTTCGCTGAAGTCCCAAAGCTTTAGAAATGGCTTTTATAACCTTTACCAGACTAATAGATCTCAATTACTTTTGTTCTCATTTGTTCCTGAATCTCTTTGGATCTTGGCATGATGTCTAGCTTTTGAGGTGCTTTTGGTCTATTTCTCTGTGTCAGATAGCTCCTATTTAAGTGATTTCTTGATTGAAACAGGTGTAGCAGTAATCAGGCCTGGGGGTGACTATAGAAATTGAACTCAGGTGTGATAAACCACAGTTATTTTTTAACAAGGGGGGCAATTACTTTTTCACACAGGGCCATGTAGATTTGGAGTTTTTTTCTCACTTAATAATAAAAACCATCATTTAAAACTGCATTTTGTGTTCAATTATGTTATCTTTGACTAATAGTTAACGGTTTTTGATGAGCAGAAACATTTAGGTGTGACAAACATGCAAAAGAATAAGAAATCAGGAAGGGGGCAAATAGTTTTTCACAGCACTGTATATGCGCAGATTATTCTCCCAACTCTGATAAATCATGTTATGCTTTTTGCGCCTATGTTCAAGCGCCTCTGTTTGTTAATATGTCACTTTGCAAAATGTTTACATTCCCTCTGATAAATAAAGAGATTTTGAAAACTAAATATCTATCAATCAGTCTATAGCTAGCTAGCGGTCTGGCTATCTATCCTTCCTGCAATGCTATAGAACTATAGATAATGTGCGGCCTATGCAAAGAATAGACAGGTGAGCTGGCATTTTTCAGATGTAAAATGCAGTATTACTACCACTAGAGGGCGGTGAGCTGCCTGTTACTGTATACTAAAGCTGCACTGAGCCTGTTCAATAGATTGATTTAGATGCAGCAACACCATTATATTGCCCAGTATAGCTCGCCTATTTAGGAAAGGCAAAGAGCAGTACCCTATTGCAGTCAGACAGAAATTATTTTTTTATACTGGATGCTTAGAAAACTGAAGTATTTGGGTTACTGCACATGGTACACTATAATAAGATGTAAAGAAAATGCTGCTAGCTATCTGGTTATTATTTTATTCTGCTGCCTTTAGTACAATGTAATTGTCTGACTGTCTGAAACAAGCTTCTAGCCAAGGAGAAGGAAAACCATACTTAAATTCTGCATATTAGTCCTGGAAGATCCTGTACAGCAGTCTCCCTCTCCCATGTACAGCAGCCTCCCTCTTCCATGTATAGCAACGCCTCCTTCTTCCATATACAGCATGCTCCTTCCATGTACAGCAGCCCCCCTCTCCCATGTATAGCAGCAGCCTACCTCTTCCATGTACAGCAGCCTCCCTCTCCCATGTACAGCAGCCTCCCTCTACCATGTACAGCAGCCTCCCTCTACCATGTACAGCAGCCTCCTTCTTCCATGTACAGCAGCCCCCCTCTCCCATGTACAGCAGCCTCCCTCTCCCATGTACAGCAGCCTCCCTCTCCCATGTACAGCAGCCTCCCTCTCCCATGTACAGCAGCCTCCTTCTTCCATGTACAGCAGCCCCCTCTCCCATGTACAGCAGCCCCCCTTTCCCATGTACAGCATCCTCTCTCTCCCATGTACAGCAGCCTCCCTCCATCTCCCATGTACAGCAGCCCCCCTCTCCCATGTACAGCAGCCTCCCTCTTCCATGTACAGCATCTTCCTTCTTCCATGTACGGCAACCTCCCTGTTCCATGTAAAGAAGCCTATCCTTCCCATGTACAGCAGCCTCCCTCTTCCATGTACAGCAGCCTCCTTCTTCCATGCACAGCAGCCTCTTTTTCTTTCATGTACAGCAATCTCCCTCTTCCATGTACAGCAGCCTTTCTCTTCCATATACAGCAGCCTCCCTCTTCCACGTACAGCAGCCTCCTTCTTCCATATACAGCAGCCTCCTTCTTCCATATACAGCAGCCTCCTTCTTCCATGTATAGCAGCCCCCCTCTAAGTTCTCATTCCATGTGCAGTCTCCTGTTCAGCACTTATACTAGCCCTTACCTCCCTATGTGTAGCAGCCCTGCTTTTCTATGTGCGAACGCCACATTTGGTGCTTTCTTATACCATTTGCAACACCCTATCCAGGTGCAACCACCAACTTCATCCATGTGCACCCCTAATTTCCTATGTGCAGCATCACCCCAATCCAGTCTATGGGGCATTTGCACAAATCCAGGGCTGTATATTACCCTGTTTTGTATGTCATTTACTTACAGCTTTGCATTTTTATTTTTCTCTCGGTTTCCTTGAAAAGGACGGTTACCAGTACTGTGTGAGTTGTAGTAACACCCCCACTATTCTCTGAATCTCTCCCTCTGCCGCCTGTCTATTTATCCAGCCAGTTTCTCTGATCAATTAAGAAGTCCCCAGAAGAGACTACAATTCCCCCTGAGCTATGTACAACCTTGACAACCCGCCGAAGCCAAACAGCCTGACTGTGCTTTATATCAAACACAATACCTCTGTGTGGGGAGATCAGAATGGTTCTCATCACACGTCTCAAAACATTAAACACAACTGCTAAATATGCAGAGAAAAAAAGAAAAAAACAGGGACTCTTGCCCCAATTCACAGACAGGTTTTTTTCTTCCCCAGAAGTGAATCTGAAGATGTAAATAAAGTTGAAGAGAAATCGAGAGCCCAATATGGTGTAGTATGTCAAAATTGATTGGATAAATGAAACAGTGAGATGGTAATACTCACAAACACGGGTTACCACCTAGGTAACCACTCATTAGGCAGGTGAGGAGATCAGACCTGTCCTCACTCAGGATTAAGAAGTCGCTCTCTGTAGATAGGAAGAAAGGGGGTAGATCACCCCTCCACCTGGGGTGGACTCAAATATATTGGTAGGTGAACAGAGGCGCCAGAAGGATAAAAGTACATAAAATTTTTAAAAAAATTGCTGGGAGGAAGTGGTGGACTCGCCTCCGTTAAAGCAGACACCAAGGACTGTAAATATATAGATATACACATTTATTGAAAATACCCCAAAGATGCAACGCGTTTCGCGGGCACAGCCCACTTCTTCAGGCAATAAGAGGTGCTCTGCTTGCTATAACTGAATTGCTGTTGTTTATCCCCCGCTTATTGCCTGAAGAAGTGGGCTGTGCCCGCGAAACGCGTTGCATCTTTGGGGTATTTTCAATAAATGTGTATATCTATATATTTACAGTCCTTGGTGTCTGCTTTAACGGAGGCGAGTCCACCACTTCCTCCCAGCAATTTTTTTTTAAATTTTATGTACTTTTATCCTTCTGGCGCCTCTGTTCACCTACCAATATATGAAGATGTAAATGTTTTCCTGTCAAAGTTCTGTTTGGTCCCCAATGATTTGTACTTACTAGATTTTTAACCAGTTCTCGGTTTTGCTACAGTATAGCTACGCCCCGTGGGAGGACTGTTCCTGTTCCAGGGGCATAGATATTAGAGTTGGGCCGAACAGTTCGCCTGCGAACGGTTCCATGCGAACTTCAGTGGTTCACGTTCGTGTCCCGCAGGCGAAGTTTTGCGGAAGTTCGGTTCGCCCCATAATGCACCATGAGGGTCAACTTTGACCCTCTACATCACAGTCAGCAGGCCCAGTGTAGCCAATTAGGCTACACTAGCCCCTGGAGCCACTCCCCCCCCCCCCTAATAAAAGGCAGGCAGCGGCGGCCATTACGCTCACTCGTGTGCCTGCATTAGTGAGAGTAGGGCGAGCTGCTGCAGACTGTCTCTCATAGGGAAAGATTAGTTAGGCTTAGCTTGTTCCTTCCTGGCTGCATACCTGTTCTGTTCAGTGAGCCCACCATACCTGTTCTGTTCAGTGAGCCCACTGCATACCTGTTCAGTAAACCTGCTACTGCATACCTGTTCTGTGAACCCACCACTGCATACCTGTACTGTGAACCCACCACTGCATACCTGTTCAGTGAACCCACCACTGCATACCTGTTCAGTGAACCCACCACTGCATACCTGTTCAGTGAACCCACCACTGCATACCTGTTCAGTGAACCCACCACTGCATACCTGTTCTGTGAACCCACCACTGCATACCTGTTCAGTGAACCCACCACTGCATACCTGTTCAGTGAACCCACCACTGCATACCTGTTCAGTGGACCCACCACTGCATACCTGTTCAGTAAACCCACCACTGCATACCTGTTCAGTGAACCTGCCACTGCATACCTGTTCAGTGAACCTGCCACTGCATACTTGTACTGTTCTGTGAACCCGCCACTGCATACCTGTTCTGTTCAGTGAACCCGCCACTGTATTCCTGTTCAGTGAACCTGCCACTGCATACCTGTTCTGTGAACCCGCCACTGTATACCTGTTCTGTTCAGTGAACCCGCCACTGTATACCTGTTCAGTGAACCTGCCACTGCATACCTGTTCTGTGAACCCACCACTGCATACCTGTTGTGTTCAGTGAACCCGCCACTGTATACCTGTTCTGTTCAGTGAACCTGCCACTGTATACCTGGACAGTCACTGTTCTGTCATTCTGCTACATCAGCCAGGCGACCATATGGGCTGTAAAGCCACCAAAACCTGCACTCTCGCCATGGTGCGCACCAGTCCAGCACGGCCGTCACTACACAAACAGCTGTTTACGGTGCGTTACACGGTGAGTTTGGTGTGTCAGTGTGAAGCAGTACCTTAATTACAGTACCTGTTTGATGTATACACATGCAAGATGTTTTAAAGCACTTTAGGCCTGTCATTTAGCATTCAATGTGATTTCTGCCCTTAAAACGCTGCTTTGCGTCAAATCCAGATTTTTCCCAGGGACTTTAGGCGTGTATCCCACTCCGCCATGCCCCCCTCCAGGTGTTATAGACCCCTTGAAACATCTTTTCCATCACTTTTGTGGCCAGCATAATTTTTTTTCAAAGTTCGCATCCCCATTGAAGTCTATTGCGGTTCGCGAACTTTAACGCGAACCGAACCTTCCGCGGAAGTTCGCGAACCCGGTTCGCGAACCTAAAATCAGAGGTTCGGCCCAACTCTAATAGATATACGTATCTCGGCGCGCACGCCCGCTCTCCCTCACATGTTCTCATTGCTGCCCAGTAGTACACTGATTAGTGAATGGATTCACTGATCAAAGTGTCTGTGATCAGCGATCACAGGCATCAATGAGATGCCGGTTGTCCTCGATAAAATGAAAATGAAAGCATACACACATTACTTTCTGTGTACTGTTCCTGTGTACCCTAATACATTAAATTAAATAAAAACACATAAATCCCCCATTAAAATTAACCCCTCACCTCCCCCATGCTTACATAGTTACCATAATAAAACATTTGTATATAAAAAAAAATACATAAATATTTACCTTAGGGTCTTTTTTTAATATGTATGTCACAAGGGTATATAACTGTTATTTTTACAAATAAGGGCTTGTAATTAGTGATGGACGCAAAAATGAAAAAATACACCTGTAATTCCAAATAAAATATTGTTGCCTTACATTGTGCTATGGACACAATTTAAAAGTTGTCAGGAAAATTCTCAAGGTAATCTTTATTCAACTATAGATGTACACAAATGCAGTTACAGCTAGTGTTGGGCGAACAGTGTTCGCCACTGTTCGGGTTCTGCAGAACATCACCCTGTTCGGGTGATGTTCGAGTTCGGCCGAACACCTGATGGTGTTCGGCCAAACTGTTCGGCCATATGGCCGAACTAAGAGCGCATGGCCGAACGTTACCCGAACGTTCGGCTAGCGCTGTGATTGGCCGAACGGGTCACGTGGTTCGGACCCGAACGCGCTCTGATTGGCCGAACGGGTCACGTGGTTCAGGTAAATAAATACCCGATCCACGTCATTTCTCCACCATTTGTCTGTGGGTTTAGCTTTGGGTAGGCAGGCAGGGTAGTTCTCTCTCCAGCCAGGCTAGCCAGGGTCCCCCCAGTCATTGTGTCGCTGCTGGGAATAGTAGTACACCGCTCACCCACACTATATAGCATTGTGTTTACTGCCACTCTGTGTGTCTGCTGGGAACAGTAGTACACCGCTCACCCTGTATAGCATTGTGCTCTGTGTCGCTGCTGGGAATAGTAGTACACCGCTCAGCCACACTATATAGCATTGTGTTTACTGCCACTCTGTGTGTCTGCTGGGAACAGTAGTACACCGCTCACCCTGTATAGCATTGTGCTCTGTGTCGCTGCTGGGAATAGTAGTACACCGCTCAGCCACACTATATAGCATTGTGTTTACTGCCACTCTGTGTGTCTGCTGGGAACAGTAGTACACCGCTCACCCTGTATAGCATTGTGCTCTGTGTCGCTGCTGGGAATAGTAGTACATCGCTCAGCCACACTATATAGCATTGTGTTTACTGCCACTCTGTGTGTCTGCTGGGAACAGTAGTACACCGCTCACCCTGTATAGCATTGTGCTCTGTGTCGCTGCTGGGAATAGTAGTACACCGCTCAGCCACACTATATAGCATTGTGTTTACTGCCACTCTGTGTGTCTGCTGGGAACAGTAGTACACCGCTCACCCTGTATAGCATTGTGCTCTGTGTCGCTGCTGGGAATAGTAGTACACCGCTCAGCCACACTATATAGCATTGTGTTTACTGCCACTCTGGGTGTCTGCTGGGAACAGTAGTACACCGCTCACCCTGTATAGCATTGTGCTCTGTGTCGCTGCTGGGAATAGTAGTACACCGCTCACCCACACTATATAGCATTGTGTTTACTGCCACTCTGTGTGTCTGCTGGGAACAGTAGTACACCGCTCACCCTGTATAGCATTGTGCTCTGTGTCGCTGCTGGGAATAGTAGTACATCGCTCAGCCACACTATATAGCATTGTGTTTATTGCCACTCTGTGTCGCTGCTGGGAACAGTAGTACATCGCTCACCCGCCACTGTATAGCATTTCTGTACTGCCACTGTACTGCTGCCAGTCAGCGTGTACTTTTACGGATAAGTGAAATGAAGAAGAAATCCTGTGAAAGAGGGAGAGGCAAGGGAAGAGGTGTTCCCCCTGACGGTTCACGTACAGGCCACAGTGGAGCACCGAAGAAAACCCACTCAATACCGCCCATGTTGTCCAGGAAATCAACCCTCACAAATCCAAAAGAACAGGACCAGATAATTAATTGGATGACCTCTCAAGCGTCCAGCAGTGGGTTAAGCAGCACCAGCACATCACGCACGAGGTGCGAGTCCTCAGCCAGTTACAAGGAGCCAGTGGGCACAAAGCAGACACAACCGGCAGCGACACCACGCACACAACTGCCAAATAACCAGTCCGAAGAATTTCCTCAGGACACAATGGGGTATTCGCAGGAGCTATCCCCAGCCCAACAAACTTCCACCTTACAAAGGTCAATGGAACTGCAAGAAATTTTGTGCCCGGATTCACAACCATTGACTGTGGGAAATGCACCGCGCACTGAAATGCAAGGCGAGTCCGAGGAGGACTCGGAAACCCAAATCCCAGAGCAAGTTGGGCAGGAGGGGTTTCAATTGCAGGAGGTCGGCCGAGAAGATCTTGAAGACGACGTTGGAGTGTGCTGCGCAGAGGTTGTTGTGGGGAGCTCTACTCCACGGCGGCGGCCCACAATCACATATGACGAGTTTGAGGAGATGGAAGAGGAGGAGGAGGGTATGGACAATGTTGACAGAGCCCCAGATTTTGTATGTAAAGGAGAACATCACCGTCGTAGCAGCAGCACAGATGAGTCTGTTGAAGAACTCACTGCTGCACGAGTTCGACTTGTGCCACAAGGTAGGCGGTGCGAAATTTCAGGCACCACAAGCGTGGAAGTTCAAGTGAGACAAAAAAGAGGCGCAAACAGAAATCGCCAGCAAGGCAGGTGCTCCAAAGTCTGGCCTTTCTTTGAAGACTGCAGTGAGGATGGTACCATGGTGATTTGCAAGGTGTGCAAGACCCGCCTGAGCAGGGGGAAACCCGCCACATGGTATCCAAACATCCCACTCTGTGGCCGCCAGGACAGGGTACCAGCAGCAACACTGCCTCCCTTGGGGTCACCAGACTCACCACCAGACCCTCCTCAGCAGCAGCAGTAGCCCAGCCATTGCGTAGTTCACAACAACATTCACAAACATCAGACGACGCTGATACTGTCACTTTCCGGAATAGTGCTCTTGAGGTCTCCCAGTCATCAAACACAACAACCAACAGCCGTTCAGTGTGCAGCCCTACGGTTCAGTTGTCTGTCTCGGAGATGCTTGAGCGCAAGAGGAAATTGCCAGCAAATGACCCCCGGGCCATGGCAGTAACAGCCAGCATAGCCAAGCTTCTGGCCTGCAAAATGCTGCCATATTGAGTGGTGGAGACAAACAGCTTCAAGGGCATGATGTCAGTGGCCATCCCACGTTACGTGGTTCCCAGCCGCTACCACTTTGCGCGCTCTGCAGTGCCTGAGTTGCATGAGCACGTGGTCAGCAAAATAACCCGAAGCTTGAAGAATGCCGTTGCCTGCAAGGTTCACCTCACCACTGACACCTGGACGAGTGCGTTCGGCCAGGGTCGATACATCTCCCTTACCGCGCACTGGGTGAACCTTGTGGAGCCTGGCAGCGATTCCTCACCTGCTACGGCGCGGGTGTTGCCTACATCGCAAACAGCTGCACCGCCGTCCCTCCCACTGAATAACAACAGCAGCACCTACCTCTCTGACTCCTTCTCCTCCAACGCATCTCAAAGCTGTACCTCATCTGGAAACGCTAACCCAGCAGCAGTAGGATCGTGGAAACAGTGCAGCACAGCTGTTGGCATGCGTCAGCAAGCGTTGCTGAAGCTGATCTGCCTTGGGGATAAGCAGCACACAGGGGAGGAAATTTGGAGGGGAATAAAGGAACAGACGGATTTGTGGCTGGCACCGCTGGACCTGAAACCGGGCATGGTTGTGTGTGATAATGGGAGTAATCTCATTCGCGCTTTAAGGTTGGCTAAGCTGACACACATCCCTTGCCTGGCGCACATGATGAACCTAGTAGTTCAGCGGTTCCTGAGGACGTACCCAGGCGTGGCCGATCTTCTGTTGAAGGTGCGACGAGTGGCCAAACATTGTAGAAATTCCAGTACTGCTTCGGGGGCACTCGCCAAGATGCAGGAGCGCTTCAATCTCCCCCACCATCGCTTGCTGTGTGATGTCCCTACGTGCTGGAATTCTACACTGCACATGCTAGCCCGCTTTTGCGAGCAGAAGAGTGCAGTGGTCCAGTACATGACGGCGCAGTACCGAGGCGCATCCGGACAGCTGCCAAGCTTCTGTGGATCTGATTGGGCCAACATGTTGGACCTCTGCCAAGTCCTCCAAAATTTTGAGCAATCCACGTTGCTTGTGAGCAGTGACAACTCTTCAGTCAGCATTACCATACCACTGCTGTGTTTACTGAAGAAGTCAATGTTGAAAATCAAGGAAACAGCTGTCATGATGCAACTGGGGGAATCTGAAGGAGAAAACGATCAGCGTGATGGTACCAACATCAGGCCATCCGCCTCAGGAAACGCTGGCCCCAGCAGCTATGATGAAGAAGAGGAGGAGGAACAGCTGGAGTTGGAGCAGGAATTTCATGCCACCACTGACGAGGGCCAGAGCGGTGCACGTTGGACTTCCACAATTCAGCGCAAATGGTCAGCAGAAGCAGACCAGGAAGAAGGTGATGACTATGATGCATCACAACAACTATCACAACGCTCACAAGAGGATGATGAGGATTCTGGCAGGACTCTGGCACACATGGCTCAATTCATGCTAGACTGCATTGAACGCGACCCACGTATTGTGCGCATTCTGGACAACACCAATTACTGGGTTTATACCCTTCTGAATCCACGGTACAAACACAATGTTCCAAAACTGCTTGAAGAAAGAGTCAGACAGGTCAAAATGGAAGAATACCAGCAGGCCCTTGTGGAGACTTTAGAGAGGAGATTGACATCCTCCCCCTCCTCTAGCCAGTTGTACGCCGACAGACTGACTTCCGCAAACCCAGGACGACCAGGAGGGCAGCAAACAACACAAGCGGCAGCTAGTGCCCAAATAGGAATGGTATCGGCAGTGTCCTTGGAGTGGGAAAATTTTCTGACACCCATGCAGCAGCCCACAGAACAGCAAGCGTGCAGATCCACCTCCAACACAGATCGCCTGGAGAAGATGGTCAAGGACTACATGTCAGATGGCGTAGCTGTGTTGAACAATCCATCTGCACCCTTCAACTATTGGGTATCGAAGCTAGACACCTGGCACGAACTGGCAATGTACGCAATAGAGGTGCTGGCTTGCCCGGCAGCCAGCGTTATGTCGGAACGCTGTTTCAGTGCTGCCGGAGGCATCGTCACAGATCGGCGTATCCGCCTCTCCACAGAAAATGCAGACCGTCTGACTCAAATTAAAATGAATCAATCCTGGATTGGAAACGACTATGCAACACTCCTGGACCCCAACCAAGTAACATGAACAATGACCATCTGTGATGGGTTACCGTTGCCGGTCCCTGTTTATGGAACCTCTTATCTTTATTACATTTATGACTGCATGGCGGCAAAAAGCATGCTATCCGCACGCTTTTTGTCCTCATGCAAGGCCTGGGTTGTTGTGTCTCAAAGCGTGGCCTTCTCCTCCTGCGCCTCCTCCTGTTCCATCACGTGTGCTGCTGCTGGGTTAGCGTTGCCGGTCCCTGTTTATGGAACCTCTTATCTTTATTACATTTATGACTGCATGGCGGCAAAAAGCATGCTATCCGCACGCTTCTTGTCCTCATGCAAGGCCTGGGTTGTTGTGTCTGAAAGAGTGGCCTTCTCCTCCTGCGCCTCCTCCTGTTCCATCACGTGTGCTGCTGCTGGGTTAGCGTTTCTGGTCCCTGTTTATGGAACCTCTTATTTTTATTACATTTATGACTGCATGGTGGCAAAAAGCATGCTATCAGCACGCTTTTTGTCCTCATGCAAGGCCTGGGTTGTTGTGTCTGAAAGCGTGGCCTTCTCCTCCTGCGCCTCCTCCTGTTCCATCACGTGTGCTGCTGCTGGGTTAGCGTTGCCAGTCCCTGTTTATGGAACCTCTTATCTTTATTACATTTATGACTGCATGGCGGCAAAAAGCATGCTATCCGCACGCTTCTTGTCCTCATGCAAGGCCTGGGTTGTTGTGTCTGAAAGCGTGGCCTTCTCCTCCTGCGTCTCCTCCTGTTCCATCACGTGTGCTGCTGCTGGGTTAGCGTTTCCGGTCCCTGTTTATGGAACCTCTTATCTTTATTACATTTATGACTGCATGGCGGCAAAAAGCATGCTATCCGCACGCTTCTTGTCCTCATGCAAGGCCTGGGTTGGTGTGTCTCAAAGCGTGGCCTTCTCCTCCTGCGCCTCCTCCTGTTCCATCACGTGTGCTGCTGCTGGGTTAGCGTTGCCGGTCCCTGTTTATGGAACCTCTTATCTTTATTACATTTATGACTGCATGGCGGCAAAAAGCATGCTATCCGCACGCTTTTTGTCCTCATGCAAGGCCTGGGTTGTTGTGTCTGAAAGCGTGGCCTTCTCCTCCTGCGCCTCCTCCTGTTCCATCACGTGTGCTGCTGCTGGGTTAGCGTTGCCGGTCCCTGTTTATGGAACCTCTTATCTTTATTACATTTATGACTGCATGGCGGCAAAATGCATGCTACCTGTGCAAAGAAAACAGACATTTCCCGCATTTTAAAGACGGTTTTCCCTTTGAAACTTTAAAATTGATTTTCTCAAAAACTATAAGCTCTTTTTGCTAATTTTTTTTCCTCTTGTACCCACTCCCAAGGTGCACATACCCTGTAAATTTGGGGTATGTAGCATGTAAGGAGGCTTTACAAAGCACGAAAGTTCGGGTCCCCATTGACTTCCATTATGTTCGGAGTTCGCCGCGAACACCCGAACATCGCGGCCATGTTCGGCGAACGTTCGCGAACCCGAACATCCAGGTGTTCGCCCAACACTAGTTACAGCACTCACATTTGGAGGGTCCTACTGCAGTAGAGACCCTCTTGGCATAATACACTTCCCACTTTCTTTGGTACTCAGTACAATTACTTGTGGTCTAGTTGCAGCAATGCCCGCTCTCATCCCGACTAGTTTCGGCCTCACGTCATCATCAGGGGATACTTGATGACTTGAGGCCGAAACTAGTCGGGACGAGAGCGGGCATTGCTGCAACTAGACCGCAAGTAATTGTACTGAGTACCACAGAAAGAGGGAAGTGTATTATGCCAAGAGGGTCTCTACTGCAGTAGGACCCTCCAAATGTGAGTGCTGTTACTGCATTTGTGTACATCCTATAGTTGAATAAAGATTGCCTTGAGAATTTTCCCCTGAGAGACCCCTTTTTCAATCTTTCTTGTGCACTGAGCTGCACTTTAGGAATACTTTACATCTATGTGCGATCTCTGGAGGTGGAAGAGGCATATGAGAACCAGTTACTGAGGAGAAAGCACTGCTGAGTACTCTGACATATTTTCCATGGTGACCTGGATACACCTCGCAGTAGCTGCTGTGTGACCAACGGATATCTGACTAAGCTGGTATTCTGGGGCGCCTCTCACACATTTTTTTATTCTACAATTTAAAAGTTGTACTAACCGGGACAAATTGGCAAATAAAATGTGTGGGTTTTATCCACAGTAGCACATTTTTATTTTAAAACTATAATGCCCAAAAACAGAGAAATTATTTTTTTTCAATTTTTTTTCTATTATTCACATTAATATGCAATCAGAATAAAATAATTCTTAGCAAGATTTACCACCCAAAAAAAGCCTAACTGGTGGTGAAAAAAAACAAGATATAGATCATTTTGTTATGATAAGAAGTGCTAAAGTTATTAAAGAAAGGGAGAAGCACTGAAAGATGAAAATTGCTCTAGTCCATCAGGGGAAAAACCCCTTGGCGAAGTGGTTAAAGAGGAACTATAGTCAAAATAACAATGATACAATTGCTTATCTTTTTACAATACTTATAAATTATATTCCCATTGTAAAATCTTTCCTCACCCCGATTTACATCCTGAAATTTATTACAGGCAGAAACATCTTTAGTACTGTGCAGGCAGGTGATCTCTGCAGAATGTCTGTTTAGTGTGTATTCTAAAGCCAGTAGAAAATATAGATGGCCTCCCAGAATGCTTGGGGGTGGGGGGATTCCACATAGGAAACAGACTAGACTCATTGGGACAGTGGGGCTACATATGAATATACAGCAATATATAGCTGTAGGAAGTAATTCTGATGCTGAAACCGTGATATTTATTATACAGTGGTTATCCTTAATAATGTACCACATTCTGCTATGTGTCATTAGAGTTCCATCAGACCTGAGGAAACTTGTTATTGACAATGGCAAATTTCCTTCCAACACCTAGCAACAACTTTTGGGTTCTGGAACAATAAGGGCCCTTTTACACTTAATCAGTTGCTCTCAGTTAAAACGTTTTCCTATGGCACCTTTCACACTTAACGCGTTGTAACTGAAATCTTTGTCACAATGCACTGCTATGGAAAAAAACGCGTACTAACGCGTACCAACGCGTACTAACGCACACCAACGCGTACTAACGCACACCAACTGATTAAGTGTAAAAGGGCCCTAATTCATTTTGTCACTTAGGGCGTACAGATTCCGTACTAGGCACATGCCTAGAGGCACCAGTGAGATGAGAGGCTGCTGTCATGTGTTCGGGAACCTACACTCACGTTCCTGGAGCCAAGACAGTCCCATCCAGCCTGCCTATCCAGCTCTCTATGCTCGGGGGGTGGTGATGTCAGCGTGGCTTCAGGATGGTGAGCGCGGGCATGCCGGGCAGGAAAAGCGGAGGTGATGGCTGGGCTGATCAGAAAACCGGGACAGAGCCAGCACACATATGATGCAGGTGAACCAACATTCTTATCGGGATTGGTGGATCATAGGTTCAGTGGATGGTGGCGTTAGAGCACCAGAAATTCTGTGCTTATATCCTCCCAATATCTACAGTAAGGCTTAAGGCTAGGTTCACATTTGGCCCAAAAATTCTCTGATCCAGCGGGGCGGAAGCGCATGTGTAAACTGATCCTTTGTTAAGCATAGGATTCATTTACACTTGCCACTTCCAACAGAATGGTGCAGGAGCAGAATGCACATTCTTGACTGGCACGTGTTTTCTGGAGACCGCATGCATTGCAGATGCTTACGGGTAACAGGAAAAAAGGGCGCAGGACGAGGGTGGATGAAAAGGGCGCGCCATAGACTTTAATGCAATTAAAAGCAGAAAAAAGGGCGCCGCAAAAAATATTGTTAACAACATTAGAACATTATAGTTTTTGAAGTAGTTATCGTTTTAGAAGCTTGCAACGTTATAGTTTCTATCATAATATTTTGTTTATATGTACAGATTTTACGTTATCAAATATATTATCATTTCTATGTGTAAAGGGGTGTTTCTGCAGAGGGAGTGGTTAGGGTTAGGCACAACCCGGGCGGCAGTTAGTTTTAGGCAACACCAGGGGGGGTGGTTAGGGATAGGCGCCACCAGGGGGGTGGTCAGGGTTAGGCACCAAGGGGGGGGGGGGTTAGGTTTAGGCACCACCGGGGGATGGTTAGGGTTAGTTAGGCACCACCGGGGGGATGGTTAGGGTTAGGCACCACCAGGGGAGGGTTCTGTGTGAGAGTAGGGTTGGGTTAAGCTGTATTGTTGAATTACGTAATGATTTTTAACGTTAATATATTTTCATCATTATTTACAGTCTGTAATTACAGTGGTATTTATCGTTAACCAAGTTTGAAACCGATGTTTATCGTTATCAGATTTCGTTATCCACCCACGCCATTTCGTTATCAAGCCAAGCCCTTTTTTCACTGCGCCCTTTTTTTATGCACGCTGCTTACGGGATCAATGCAAGCCTATGGGACGGACAGTGTCTGTTCCCACTAGACTGTTTTTCCCCTCCGTTCTGCATCTACTCTACTGTGTCTTCGGTCGCCATTCAGGACATCCACCCATGCTAACCGATGATGGGCTCGGCCTCGGGGGAAAAAGCTGGTATCGGAATCCCTGCAGAACCTTGGGGCTGTTATTGGATTGCAAAGGACCATTCTGAAACCTCCCTATCACCAGGAAGGATTTTCATTGGTTCACTGACTGTTGAACCAATGAGACGCCTCCCTGTTGCTAGGTAGAATTTCCACTGATTTATCCAATGGTAGCCCTATGTTTTTGCCGGGGCTCGGAGCTTACTGGCACTTGTCCCCACTCCCAGGCCCAGTTCGAATGACTGCAGCAGCGGCGAGCTGGATGCACGACGGTGAGTAGTGAGAATCACTGGACACTGTGAACGCACCGTTGTGCATCCGGCGTATGAAACTTGCCCTAATCTGGCCCCGCAGTCCCCTCTGGTTATTTTCTTTGTTATTGTATGCCCAATTTCTATAGCTCAGGTTTATATCAGAACTACTTTAAGACAAACCTGAACCAAAAATACATTTATGGGGTAATGAATTGTATGTGTAGTACAGCTAAGAAATAGAACTTTAGTAGCAAAGAAAAGAGTCTCAAATTGTTTTTCAGTGCAGGAAGAGTTAAAAAAAAAAGTTATTTTGTATGCAAAAGAGCTTCTCTGAGCTATTCAAATACAGTCCTGTTTTCTGAAGCACTTAAAGAGACCCTGTAACAAAAAAAGTCCCCTGGGGGGTACTCACTTCAGGAGGGGGAAGCCTCAGGGTCCCAATGAGGCTTCCTCCTCCGCTGTAGCTGCAGGCAGTCCAGCACTGGCTCCCCCGAAGTGTCCCGGAATCCTCCCTCGACAAGGCTGACAAGCGCTGATTTATTTACCTTTCCTGGCTCCAGCGGGGGCGCTGTTGTGGCTCTCCGCACGAAGATAGGCGAAAATAGCCGATCTCTGTCGGGTCCGCTCTCCTGCGCAGTAGAGCGGCCCGACAGCAATCAGCTATTTCCGCCTATCTCCGAGCAGAGAGCCGATACTGCGCCTGCGCTGGAGCCTGGGAGGTAAATATTTACATCCCCGCCGTTCCGGGAGGATTTTCTCCGCCGCCGTGGGACCGAGGTGGACTGGGTAAGCCTCAATAGGATCCGGAGGCTTCCCCCACCCGAGATGAGTACCCCCCCCGGGGGAGGTTTTTCTCGATACAGGTTTTCTTTAAAGAGACTCTGTAACAAAAAAAAAGTTCCCCTGGGGGGTACTCACCTCGGGAGGGGGAAGCCTCGGGGTCCCAATGAGGCTTCCCCCTCCCCTGTAGCTGCAGGCAGTCCAGCGCTCGCTCCCCCGAAGTGTCCTAGAATCCTCCCTCGACAAGGCTGACAAGCGCTGATTTATTTACCTTTCCTGGCTCTAGCGGCCCCACAGCGATCGGCTATTTCCGCCTATCCCCGAGCGGAGAGCCGATAGTGAGTCTGCGCTGGAGCCAGGAAGGTAAATATTTACATCCCCGCCGTTCGATGAGCGTTACCACTGCCGCCCTGGGACCGAGAAGGACGGAGGAAGCCTTAATAGGATCCGGAGGCTTCCCCCACCTGAGGCAAGTACCCCCAGGGGAGGTTTTTTTGGTTACAGGTTTTCTTTAACCAGCCAAGAAACAGTGAGAGTCAGCTTGAGATGAGGTTTTACTTCAGGAAAGTTCAAAGGGCCATTATTTCTGTTTTGTTTTATAGCTATAAAGACAGGGTGTGGTTTTAAAACTGTGACAGAATGATGCAATGTTATAAAAAAAACTATATAACTGAAATAATAAAAATATGAGACTCTCTCCTTGGCTGCTAATGTACTATTTATTATCCGTAATACACATACAATTCATTATATCACAAGTTTGTGGGGGTTTTTTTGTTTGTTTGATTTTTTTACACTTCAGGTTTTCTTTAAGTATTCTGGAGCTGCTGGAGGAGGGGGAAGTCCTGCCGATGGCGGCAGGGCCGGTTCTAGACTTTTTGCTGCCTGAGGCAAACTTATGAGGATGCGCCCCATTACCCTCCCTCCCCCCGCCGCCCCCGATAGCCCCTCCCCCCCTCATAGCACACTGGCTGGCTGTGAGTCTGTGACAAACAAGTTGCTCACCCTCAGCCACTCCATTCCTCCTCAGTCAGGATAGCAGTGCCACCTCCTCCCTTCTGCTGTGCAAGTCAAATGAAACGCTGCTGCTCTCCTGCCTCCCCCCTCCTCACTCAATGCCAGCCTCCTCACACAGCACAACAAGCTGCTTTTTCCCAATGATGACCTCTTCACCTCGCTCTCCTCTCTCTTCTCCTCCTATTTTAACTGAATGCTGTTAGTGTAAACACAGTAAAAAAATGCTGCCACTGTAATCACTGTGCCTGATGTAAATGTTTCACCTTTCTTCATGAGAGAACTGGCCCTGGGCGGCGGGATAGTGCCTGCCTGTCTGTACGAAGCTTTGCATGATTTGACATACTGAATACAACAATAGTAATATATTCATGAAGGTTAGGCTCCTTAGAAAATGAAAGTGTTCATCTGCACATCCTCCAGTGTTCATTTCACACCCTGTTTTCATATGGAAATGGAAGGAAATAACCATTTCTGTTTGTGGCTCTGCACTGTGACTTGACTGCAGGCTAATTAAATGTATTTGCTATAGGAGCTGCAGTGCAGAAAGCAGCTGTTGTCATTAACAAAGTGAACAATAATATATCATTAAATCAGCAATATACTGTACTCGATATGTGCAAGCAGCAAATATTGTTAGGTACATAGACCTTTTTTTTCCCCTTTGGATTATGGTAAATATAGGCTGAAAAAAAAACAATGAGTCAGGCTTTCCTTACTCGCTTTAAGTTGATGTGTTAATAGGACTGCCACAGCACCCCTATATTACCACAGGGAAGGAGGCGGTATAGGAGGGGGCGGAGCTTGTGTGGGTCAGGCTTCATTTTTTGTCAGTGTTGTATAAACTGCAGAATCTTGCAGGATTAACCAATATTGCAAAGACTGAGGGACAGAATACTTTTCCTAATGGCAGGGACGGATCTAGGGGGGGGGGGGGGGGGCAAGCGGGTATCTTGCCCCAGGCACAGTTTGTTGAATTCTTAAAAAGGCGGCAAAATGAATGGCAGTTTAGGCGAACAAAACCTGACCTTTAGGCGCCAAAACCTGACCTTGCCCCAGGCGCAACATGGTCTTGATCCGTCCCTGCCTAATGGTAACCAATCACTACCAACCTCTTAGGGCTTGTTCACACTAAGGGCAGTTTCGGCTTTTTTTTAAGTGCCGGCAACTATTTTCAAAATCACCCTAAAAGCGCTTGTGCAATGATTCTCTATGAGAGTGTTCACATCTGAGCGGTTCGATTCCGATCCGCTCACCAACGCACTGCCTGTACCATTTTGGGGTGATTTGCCTCGATGAAAGGTATAGGGAAATCGCAAAGCGCTTGAAAAAACGCTTTGTATAGCGATTTCCTCAGCGCTTTCATGAATAAATACATTGTAATTACTGTATATTCCTGCGTATAAGACTACTTTTTAACCCTTGAAAATCTTCTGAAAAGTTGGGGGTCGTCTTATACGCCGGGTGTCATTGATGCCGGGTGATACGCCCTATCCTGTTACCGCCTCTCAGATCTCCCTGCTAAGGGAGCGCAATCTATTCTTCCATACCGCTCTGATAAACAGATGGACAAGGAGAGCAGACCAGTCTACTTAAGGAGAGTTGACCAATGCAACAAGTCAATTGACTATATACTGTTATATACTGGGTAACACATACAGTACAGCACCAGTATCTGTTCATGCACAGCACCAGTACATGATTTTTTATTTTTATTTTTATTTGGTGTGCGTTGGAACAGGGGTAGTCTTATACGGCGAGTATATTCCAAACTCTATATTTTAACTGGAAAAGTTGAGGGATCGTCTTATACGCCCAGTCGTCTTATACGCCGAAATATACGGTATTCATTTCCGGCGAAAAGACTTCTCTTCCTGACTAACGTCAGGAAGTGAAAAAACAGAATCGCTCTGCAAAGCGATTCGAAAAGCGCTTTATAAAAATCGCAGCGTGCAGGTGAGCGCCGAGGGGCAAAAAAATCGGAAACCGCTGGTGTCAGCGATTTCGATTTTAGATGTGAACTAAGCCTAAAATTGTACCTGAGATGAGAAAACAAAAAATGTATGCATACTGGGGCTTCCTCCAGCCCCCTTCAGGCTGATCGCTCCCTCACCGTCTTCCCAGGCTGCCTCAGTCCTCCTCTAGGCGGGCCAGTAATTCCAACAGTCCAGCTGCGCACCCTCCCCCACTGCGCTCTGTGCCTGCACAGTAGTACTGCGCAAGCGCAGAACTCTCCCAGCGATAGGAGCATGGATCGGGCGTGCGCTCATGGCCGGGCTGCGCATGCGTATGTCCCGACTGGCGGAAATACTGGGCCACCTAGCGGAGGATCCAGGCAGCCTGGGAAGACTGCAAGGGACCAATCTGCATGAAGGGGGCTGGAGGAAGCCCCAGGTATGTATAAGGCCTCATTCATGGACGGTGAGACATTGCGGAGCTGCGTTATACACGCTTATAATGCAGCTTACTGCACTGCTAATCCTATGGGACGTTCACAGTGTGATGTTGGCATCGCATTGTAACATGTAGCGTTATGGTAACGCACGGCTGCAGTGTATAAATTCTAAATGCACACATTACCAGGTACAGGAAAACACACTTTTTATTGCCTGTATGCTTTACTGTACCTAGTGTATGCGACGGTAACAGTGTTTGTGTGCATTACTGCCTTTTTTCTGTTGCGTTGTAATGGTGCGTTGCGACTTTAACGTCACATTACAACGCAACGTCCAACTGTGAATGAGACCTAAATGTTTTATTTTCGTTTTATTTGAATGCTGGGTGTGTATGTTATCTCACTAGTGGGGCTTGCACTCTCAAGCAGGTAGTCATAAGGATGCAATCTGTTTTTGAGTAGCGCTGTTCCTTTCCTCGCCATGTACACATGTAAGTAACTTTGGTCAGCTGCTCCTATGTAATAGCATTGCTTATTGATGTTTATGCAGAGCTTCTGTTTGGTTTCAAGGTGCATATGTAGTTTCTTGGGGGGCTCAGAGCACCTCTGATTGGTGGCCATTCGGAGGCGGCCTGATGATGCGCTGATCCACCTTTGCACAATTTGGAATTTTTATTTGGTAGCGCACCCAGGCTATGCATATGCATAATTTAGGATTAGTTAGTGTTAGGGCCCCTCCCATGGGGGATGACTTCTTCGCAGTGGGAGGGACGAGTACCTAATAAGTTGCATGCAAGCTATTACGGAAACCAACATCCTCCAATGGTAGACAGGTGCATTTTATTTGAATGCTGGGTGTGTATTTTATCCCACTAGTGGGGCTTGCACTCTCAAGCAGGTAGTCATAAGGATGCAATCTGTTTTTAAGTAGCGCTGTTCCTTTCCTCGCAATGTAAAAACTGAAGTGGTTAAAGACTATGCCCCTCCTGTAGAATAAATGCAGGGGACGGGTTCCTCGGGATCAAAAAATTGATTGCAGGGGTTCCTTGAGATCCAAAAATCAGTCAGAAAAATGTATTATAATTCTTGAATGGAAAATAAATTAAAAAAAAAATGTATAGTGTGTGGTCACTTTTACCCGTATAGGTTTGTCACAGCAGAGATGAATTCAGATGTAATGGGGCCATAGGCAAGGTAGTAGTTTTGGGGTTCCCTCGTGGTCCTTTTGGTAAACTGAAGTAGAGAGGGGTCAAAGAAGGAAGGCAGGTGGGGCCCTTGACCCCCACTAGGCCCCAAACACCTGCCTAGGTTGCCTGGTGGATGATCCTGATCTGTGTTACAGACGTGTGAGGCAGAGATTACATCTGATTCCTGCTTCTTTATTCTTGATGTGACTGGTGAAATCTGTAAGCCAAATTGATTGAGCTGTATTTCTGAGATTTGGACCCGCAGTCTAGGAGCTACAAGAAAAAACAGTAAAGTGCTTTATTACGTTTATTTCCGCATATTGTGTTTTTGTATGGTGCTTCCAAGTGACTGCTATCCGCCAAAAACTCCACAGGGGCAGGGAATGAATTGCGAAAACGACTTCATAAAGTCTTCAGTGTATTGCATAAACTGTTCTACAGCTAAAAACAGATCAGCATCATTGCGCTGAGGCTCTGGCACTGAGTGGGAGATCTGCCTCTTCACCGTATGCTCGCCTTAGTGGATACTTTTTATACTTAAAGGGATACATCTATATCAAATGAAGCCCTGCTGTCTATAAAAACAGCACTATAAGCATGTTGTTCTCAAGCAATTACTTTTGAAATATATAGGTAATAAAGATTTGTTATCTTTTCTACAGAACTGTTTGCCAGGGGTCTCATGAACCGGCCCCATGGCAAGCCTGCAGAGAGGGTTCCTGACTTGGGGTTCGGCTAGATCGAGAGGGGAAGCAGCCTTATTCAAGCGAACACAAGGCTGTCACCCCTCAGTGACACTTCTCACTCTCTGCCACCACTAGCCCCTGCTAGACACTACAACAATTCCCACTCTGTTGTCGAGTGGCCTGCACTCAGTCCAGCGTTTTCGTATTTGGGTCAGCTGCGCACTTAGGCCAAAAACCGGGAACACCGCACACACAATACAATCACACGTTAACAAGGCACAATCCCAGCAGTACAATCAGGCACTGAACTTGTCTCTAGACTATGAGTTCCGCTAGTACATCAGAAGTCAGGCTTATTAAATAAATATTTAAAATTCCCAAAAAGTGGAACAGTGCAGAAAGGAATATATACAAAAGATTTACAAAAAACAAAGTAAAAATTACAAAGACACACAACAAGACAGTTTGCTCAAAAATAAAAACGGGAATAAAACATTACCAGCATGAAGGTGTAACGATTGGTGTCAGCAAGAGGCACAAATATCTGATTAAGTGGTGATATACAGAATCACCACTAATGCAGATATGTTAGAGTGAAATAGTCAGTATCTTCCTGATGGTAAATCAGCGGAAGGCTCACTAACACGGTAAGTGCCTGAAATGATCTACTCAGACCAGTGTCACACCCCGAACCTTGATTATTGGGGATCCGCAGTATCGCCAATAATACAAGGATAGACCCGATTATATAGCAATCTGCGGAATTGCTAATAATGCGGGTAGATGTAAAGCAGTGGACACACGAACAACATGAAAATAAACAAAGCAGTAAATATTCACAAAGTTGTGGAAATATCCACCACACGGCAATTCCTCAGAGGTGTGGTTACCTCTGAATGGGAACCCCGTGTGTGAGATCCCCCAAAGTGGCAGTGGAGGAATCTCGGCCTCTGGCAGTAACGGTCTGCTAGGGCCGGCGTCTCAGGGAGGCAAGCCTCAGATAATAACCCAACAGTGGGAGACGTTCCACTGAAGGGAGCAAGGTCAGACAGAAAGAGGTTCGGCAACAGTACAGGCGGCAACAGTACAGAGACGTGAGACGAGAGAATAGTCAGGAACCAAGCCAATAGTCGTTAACGGTACGGGCTGGCAGAGTACAGAATCAGGAAGCAGAAGAGAAGTCAAGACAGGCACAGAATCATACACAGAGAATCAATAACAATAATAATAATCTCCTAGTCTAGGTGTGAAGTCCTTGGTTTCAACACCTGGGATCTAGTCTAAGGTCTGAGTGCTGACACAGGGTATCGCAAACACAGACGAAGTGTGACTGAAAAGCACTTCCTTATATACTGCCTGGGAGAGAAGTCTCCACCCCAGGCAGCAACCAATCAGAGCAGGCTAAAATGTCAGCTGACCTCCAGGTCAGCTGACACGCTTTCTAAGAGTATAAAGGCGTGTCTGGCGTGCGGCCGCACCCCCTAGAGGCAAGATGGCAGAACCCTGGTGAACAGCATGTTGGTGAGTTTGGAGCAGAGTGCTCGGACGGGTGTGCGCAGCGGATGCGGACGAATTTCCGCATCCCGCGTTGGAAGGTCCGCTTGCCGGACTGGATGCGACCATATTTCCGCAATCCATCCGGCGTTGCAGATTTTTCGTTACAGAAGGTCTGAACGTTGTTTGTGGGAGAACACAGCGGCTGGTTGGACCAGTGCAGTTCTAGCATCCTTGCTATCTCCAGGGAACTACAAGTTTTGTGTCTGACAAGCTAATCTTTATAGGAAGACAGGTAGCCTGAGGCTACTCAATGTTCACATTCAGATTCAATCCAATTTCCCCAGATTGTGACATCACCGTTCGCAGGGACCACTGTCACATCTTTGCTTGCTGTGATATGTAATCTTCAAAGGTTTTCTATCCCACTAAAGGTGCATACACACATCAGACTATAGTCTTTGGAAAATGAAAGATCACAGACCAATCTTACCACCCTTCATGTAGTATAAGAGCCATATTCATACACAGTCTTTTCTATGGAGCTGAACTCCACATCAGAAAAAAATCTTTGCAAGATGCTGCACACAAAGATGCTGTACAGACACAAAAGATCTGTAGCTACAAGATCTGTTCCTGACAAAAATCCATTCCTGCAAATTGCAATGATAGTCTATGAGATCTGCAGATCATCATACACACATGATTTAGCTGACATTCATCTGCAGATCAAGCAATCATCCGCAGATCTGAAAATCCATCCTGGTGGATCTGATCTGCAGATGAATGTAAGGCCACATACAGACATCAGACCATAGTCTTTGGAAAATGAAAGATCACAGACCAATCTTACCACCCTTCCTGTAGTATAAGAGCCATACTCTACACAGTCTTTTCTATGGAGCTGAACTCCCCATCAGACAGAAATCTTTGCAAGATGCTGCACACACAGATGCTGTACAGACACAAAAGATCAGTATCTGCAAAAGATCTGTTCCTGTCAAAAATCCATTCCTGCAAATTGCAATGATAGTCTATGAGATCTGCAGATCATCATACACACATGATTTAACTGACATTCATCTGCAGATCAGATCCACCAGGATGGATTTTCAGATCTGCAGATCTGCAGATGAATGTCAGTTAAATCATGTGTGTATGATGATCTGCAGATCTCATAGACTATCATTGCAATTTGCAGGAATGGATTTTTGGCAGGAACAGATCTTTTGCAGATACTGATCTTTTGTGTCGGTACAGCATCTGTGTGTGCAGCATCTTGCAAAGATTTCTGTCTGATGGGGAGTTCAGCTCCATAGAAAAGACTGTGTAGAGTATGGCTCTTATACTACAGGAAGGGTGGTAAGATTGGTCTGTGATCTTTCATTTTCCAAAGACTATGGTCTGATGTCTGTATGTGGCCTTAGTTAAATCATGTGTGTATGATGATCTGCAGATCATCATACACTATCATTGCAATTTGCAGGAACGGATCTTTGGAAGGAACAGATCTTTTGCAGATACTGATCTTTTGTTCATTTCCTTGCTATATACTAAGTTAATTCATTTTTGGTCAGCCGCTCCCACTTAACAGCTTTGCTTTTGGTGTATATGCAGAGCCTCTGTTTGGGTTCAAGGTGCGTTTGCAGTCTCTGGGGGGGCTCAGCGCATCTCTGATGGGAGGCCATTCGGAGGCGGCCTAGTGATGCGCTGATCCCACTTTTTGCGCACTTTTCAATTTTACTTGGTAGCGCGCCCAGGCTATGCATATGCATAGGTAGGATTTAGTTAGTGTTAGGTTCCCTCCCATGGAGGATAGACTTCTTCGCAGTGGGAGGGACGAGTACTTAACAAGTTGCATGCAAGCTGTTACAGAAAACCAACATCCTCCAGTGGTAGACAGGTCATGTGTATGCTCAGTGTGTATTTTATCCCATAAGTGGGGCTTGCACTCTTTTGCAGGTAGGCATTCATCTGTTTTTAAGTAGTGCTGTTCATTTCCTTGCTATGTACCTGATTGAGTGCGGGAGCCAATCCCTTAGGGTCATCACTGGGCCAAGGCTGTACAGACGCGGAGTCAGCTGTAGAGCTGACGATGTGGTCTGTTGCTATCTGGGGAGCAAAAGATGGAGATGCACTGATATGATGGCACACATTGGACGGGGTGAGCAGTGCCAAAAAAGGTACTGGCCGTCGTTTGGCTGAGTTGATCTGTCTGGCGGACCGCTGGCTGAGCGTTAGTCACAGGTTGGGGGTACTGTACACACGCTGGATTATCGGCTGAGGGGGTTGTTATCGGCCACCTCCGCAGACTTTAATCAAGGGTGTGTAATGTGGCTTTATTTACTTGATGTTCTTCTGTACCTTTATCATATTTGTAGACCCTCCAGCTGTACAGCCTTCAGACTTTGATATTCTCTCCACTGAAAAAGCCATGTAATTTTTATATTTGCACCAGGCAGGGCCAGATTTACGTCTTGGGAGCCTATAGGCACAAAAGCTCTGACACATGAAACTCCACCCTCTGACAAACCCACAAATCCCAATGTAAAGATGGGTTTGCTTGCCACACCCCAAGTGAGCAGGCTGTACCTGTTCCCTGGCTGTCACCTCCCTTCTACTTCCTGTCATAGCAGCACTCAGCATCCTGGAGCCACACTGACATCACCACCCCCACAGCATAGAGAGCTGGATTGGTGATCTGGATTAGGTCGCTCATCCATATTTCTATGCTACATGCATGGAGCTGGGCAGTCCCATCTAACCCACCCATCCAGCTCACTATGCTCCCCGGGAGCAGGGACCTCTCCACACACTGGCACTTCTAGGCTTGTGCCTAGTGTTAAATTCAGCCCTGGCACCAAGTCAATGACTCACGTGGCCTAATTTAGTAAACCTGCAATCAGATTTACTACACTTTTATTTACAAAAGTAAAACACTGTAGTCCATCTCAAGTCTTTTGATGCTTTGTCAGTTATGCAAGTTGGTATTGGCCAGGATGGTTAATTCCATAAGCGTGGGGATCCTTCCCAGACCATTACCAATCCACATGGCTTTTTGCATTGAGGCCAGTGTCGGACTGGGAGCTGGAAAAGCTGAGGCAATCCCCTTGCTGGCCAGGTAGCAGTAATCAGGTGTGCTGCTCACAGTGAAGACTTGCTTCAGGTTTCTATTGGGAGTGATAACATGGGGTTACTGGTGTTTGGCCAGCAGGTGGATTTCCTCAGTTTTTCCACCTCCCAGTCCAACACTGATTGAGGCATTACCTTGCAAATGGGGTGGGAATGGAAAACCCTTCACTTCTTGCAAAGCAAAGAGTGCTATAGACAAGGTGCTCATCATTCTTACCTAACTGCATCTGAACCAGAGGTTGGAGGTAATACCATGAGGATTGCTTAGAGGGATATGAAGGCTGACATGTTTATTTCCCTTTTAAACAATGCAGATTGCCTGGCTGTTCTGCTGATCCTCTGCCTTTAATACTTTTAGCCATAGATCCTGAACAAGCATGCAAATCAGATGTCTATGACAAGATTAGCTGCAAGCTTGTTTCAGGTGTGTTATTTAGACCCTACTGTCCAGAAAGATCAGCAGGATAGCCAGGCAGCCTAGCGCTACATGATTCCCCCCTCCCGGCGGCGTCTTACTCACCTCTCCAATCACTTCAGCCGCATTAGCCCATCCGGAAATCCTGTTCTGAATGGGATTTCTTGGAAGGCTTCCCCTGTCGTCATGGCAACGATCGTGATGACGTCGTTACGTCATTGGGAGTCCCGATTCCCCCCCCCCCCCCCCCACAGCGCTGCCTTGCACTGATTGGCCAGGCTGCGCAGGGGTCTCGGGAAGGGGGGGCCTTACGTGACGGGTAGCCGCGCATCGGCGATGGCGATCGTCCCCCACACGCAGCTAGCAAAGTGTTTTTAAAAAAAATTGTTAAAATCGCCCCAGCAGGGCCTGAGCGGCGCCATCTAGCGGTCATGGACAAGCTGAGCTCGTCCATACCGCCAAGAAGGTTAAAAGGATATAAATATGGTGGCTTCCAAAAGGTCTTACACCTTGGGTTCCTTTTAAGGTCTAGCCACTCCTTTAAGAGGGCAAAATAGATAACCTGACTTTGAAGGGTCTTCCTGCAGACCCATTACCTATTTGCCATAAAAGGATAAAATGGATGTTATAAACCAGATGGGTGTTGCATTATTTTATTTCTTACTAGCTGGTGGTGCGCACATGCCACCAGTCAGCCTCACACATTTCCACGCCATCCCACCACATGCATGAAAGCTATTCTTCTGTTTCCCCTTCCTGTTCCATTTCTAGCCTTAGTCTTCATTGTGCAGCATTTCCCCTAGCCCAATGGTGGCAAACCTATGACACACGTGCCAGGAGGGGCACTCAGAGCCCTCTGTGTTGGTGACTGTGCTGTAGCCACAGGGATACAGTGATAAGGGGGTCTGCAGCAGGCCTGTCTTGCTACCTATACTGAGTGCTCCTTCAGTCTACCTACACTGGGGGGCACATCTGGCTACCTACATTGGTGGTGCATCTTGCTATCTACCTTTAGGGGGCTAATTCATGAAACCTATACTGGTGGCATGGGGGTGAGGGGGTTGGCATCTGGCTTCCTATACTGGGTTCTTCTCTTGCTACCTATACCAGGGGACTACTTCTGGCAAATTATATTAAAGCAACTGTTTCTACCTTTACTGGAGAGCGAATCTGCCTACTTATACTGGGGGACTACTTCTGGCTACCTACACTAGGGGGAAACCTGGCTACCTATGCTGGAAGCTGGCTAATACAGTACTGGGGGCACCTGTGGCTACCATACTGGGGGGTGGCTACCTTGGGCTTTCTTATACTAGGGTTACCTCTGGCTACATACACAGTAGGGCTACCAAACACTCTATCTGGTGGCAGGAAATTTGGGCGCATGAGGCAAGTGGACAAAAAGGCCGCAACCATTCACTCCCATAATAAATATCATTTGATGGGCGCCGAACAGGAAAAAAGGGTGCCCGGAGCTTATTAAAGTTTTCAAACAGTGGCCGGAGATTATTAATGTTTTCAAACTGCGCTTGTGATGATTTAAGCTTACAAAATGCGCCAGTGACGAATAACGTTTACAAAAATACTAAACATATTTAACTAAAACGTTATTTAAGATGTTATCCCTTACTGTTCGTAAAACATTATTATTCACATAATAAAGCAATCAGTAAGGGGGTTTTTAGGGTTAGGCACCACCAGGGGGCATTTAGGGTTAGGCACCATCAGGGGGAGATTTAGGGTTAGGCACCTTCAGGGGGAGATTTAGAGTTAGGCACCATCAGGGGGAGATTTAGGGTAAGGCACCACCAAGGCGAGATTTAGGGTTAGGCACCACTGGGGGGGGGGGGGGGGGGAGAGGGGGGGTCTTCGGGTTAGGCACCACCAGGGGGCTCTTAGGGTTAGGCGCCACCAGGGGGGGTCTTAGGGTTAGGCACCACCAGGGGGGGGGGGGGTCTTTGTGGTTAGGCACCACCAGGGGGGTCTTAGGGTTAGGCACCACCAGGGGGGGGTCTTAGGGTTAGGCACCACCAGGGGGGGGTCTTAGGGTTAGGCAGCACCAGGGGGGGTCTTAGGTTTAGGCACCACCAGGGGGGGGTCTTAGGGTTAGGCACCACCAGGGGGGGGTCTTAGGGTTAGGCACCACCAGGGGGGGGTCTTAGGGTTAGGCACCACCAGGGGGGGTCTTAGGGTTAGGCACCACCAGGAGGGGTCTTAGGATTAGGCACCACAAGGGGGGTCTTAGGGTTAGGCACCACCAGGGGGGTCTTAGGGTTAGGCACCACCAGGTGGGGTCTTAGGGTTAGGCACCACCTGGTGGAGTCTTAGGGTTAGGCACCACCCGGTGGAGTCTTACGGTGCGCCACCAGGGGGGGGGGGTCTTAGGGTTAGGCACCACCAGGGAGGTCTTAGGGTTAGGCACCACCAGGGGAGATTTAGGGTTAGGCACCACCAGGGGGATCTTAGGGTTAGCCACTACTAGGGGGGTCTTAGGGTTAGCCACCACCAGGGGAGATTTAGGGTTAGGCACCACCAGGGGGGTCTTAGGGTTAGGCACCACCAGGGGGGGTCTAAGGGTTAGGGATAGGTACGGGGAGGGTTCTGTGTGAGAGTAGGGTTAGGTTTCATTGTAGTAAAATGTTAGTAATATTTACTAATGGTTTACTACAGTTATTACAAACTTACTTATATATTTTTTTCATCATTATAAACAATATTTTCAGATTTTATTACATGAAGAAACGATAAATGAAGGTTATTCACAATATTATACAATTATAACGATTATACATACACTCACCTAAATAATTATTAGGAACACCTGTTCAATTTCTCATTAATGTAATTATCTAATCAACCAATCACATGACAGTTGCTTCAGTCCATTTAGGGGTGTGGTCCTGGTCAAGACAATCTCCTGAACTCCAAACTAGGGATGATCGGAAACCAGCAAATTCCTTTCCGCCGGAATTCACGGATTCCGTCAGTGTTAAATTCCGTCGCTATAAAAATTCCGCCGGATTTGTATCAAATTGAACCCAAGTCTCAGTGTGTAGTAGGTATCTGACTTACCCCCTAGACCACCAACCACACTACATGCTAAAGCCAGCCTAGCATGTACCATTATGATCAATCCAATAGAAAAAGTAGCGTGCTTAAAGGGGAACTTCAGCCTAAACAAACATACTGTCATTAAGTTACATTAGTTATGTTAATTAGAATAGATAGGTAATATAATCTCTTACCCACCCCGTTTTAAAAGAACAGGCAAATGTTTATGATTCATGGGGGCTGCCATCTTTGTCATGGAGGCAGCCATCTTTTTGGTTGAATGGAGGTGACAGGGAGCAGGAGACACAGTTCTAACTGTCCTGTGTCCTGATCACCCCTCCCAGCTGCACGTGCTAGGCTTCAAATGTCAAATTCAAAATGTAAAAAAAAAAAAAATGCACCAAAACAGCAGAATGAGAACAACAACATCAGAAATCCAATCATGCTTTGCACAGCATTAGGGGAAAAATGCGCAGGCAGTTTTTTTCTGTGCAGCTAAAAATGAGGCTTGTATAAGAGAAAAAAAGTTCTGATGCTGTGAAACAGTTAAAGAAACACCAGGCCTTTCCAGTGCTGCTGAGTCAATTTTTAGTCTGGAGGTTCACTTTAAGGATTTGTACTTTTTCAAAAGCCAGCTTACATACTTTGGCCAGGAATTGAACCCAGGTCTCAGTGTGTAGTAGGTATCTGAGGTATCAGACTTACCCCCTATACCACCAACCACACTACATGCTGAAGCCAGCCTAGCATGTACCATTATGATCAATCCAAGAGAAAAATGAGCTCTCTCTAAGGATTTGTAGCCAGGCATGGCCTTGCCTTTTGTGTTCAACAGCTGTCCGAAGAGAACCCCAGATAGCCAGGTAGATTCATCTCTCTCTCTCTCTCTCTCTAGTAGGGATGGTCACCGCTTTCCGCGGAATTGGTCATTCTGTTCCATTTGGTCGGAACGGAATTGCTTTTTCAATCTGGCGGAATTCTGAAAATGCCTGTGAAAATCTGCCGGTATCTATTGATGGTTTTAAGCTGAAAATTCAGTTCAATGGCATCAAGTCCTAGAGAGAGAGACACAGACAGACAGAGCTCATTTTTCTCTTGGATTGATCATAATGGTACATGCTAGGCTGGCTTTAGCATGTAGTGTGGTTGGTGGTCTAGGGGATAAGTCAGATACCTACTACACACTGAGACCTGGGTTAAATTCCCAGCCATGGTATGAAAGCTGGCTTTTGAAAGACTGCAATTCCTTACGATAGAGAGAGAGAGATTGACCTAATTCTGGCCGGCTACAATTTGGAATCCAGCGAGCATCCCTACTCCAAACTCAATGTCAGAATAGGAAAGAAAGGTGATTTAAGCAACTTTGAGCGTGGCATGGTTGTTGGTGCCAGACGGGCCAGTCTGAGTATTTCACAATCTGCTTGGTCACTGGGATTTTCACACACAACCATTTCTAGGGTTTACAAAGAATGGTGTTAAAAGGGAAAAACATCCAGTATGCCGCAGTCCTGTGGGCGAAAATGCCTTTTTGATGCTATAGGTCAGAGAAGAATGGGCCGACTGATTCAAGCTGGTAGAAAAGCAACGTTGACTAAAATAACCACTCATTACAACCAAGGTTTGCAGCAAAGCATTTGTGAAGCCACAACACGCACAAACTTGAGGCGGATGGGCTACAACAGCAGAAGACCCCATTGGATACCACTCATCTCCACTACAAATAGAAAAAAGAGGCTACAATTTGCATGAGCTCACCAAAATTGGACAATTGAAGACTGGAAAAATGTTGCCTGGTCTGATGAGTCTCGATAGTCAGAATTTGGCATAAACAGAATGAGAACATGCATCCATCATGCCTTGTTACCACTGTGCAGACGGGTGGTGGTGGTGTAATGGTGTGGGGGATGTTTTCTTGGCACACTTTAGGCCCCTTAGTGCCAATTGGGCATCATTTAAATGCCACAGGCTACCTGAGCATTGTTTCTGACCATGTCCATCCCTTCATGACCACATCCTCTGATGGCTACTTCCAGCTGGATAATGCACCATGTCACAAAACTCAAATCATTTCAAATTGGTTTCTTGAACATGACAATGTTCGATTCACAAAGCGGTGATAACCCAGTTAAAGACTTTAGGCGGGATAACCATTTTTATCATGCTTAACTCAGTTTAGGCATGATAAGTTTAGGCATGATAAGTTTAGGTGTGATAAGTTTAGGCATGCTAAGTTTAGATAAGTTTATATCGCACGCAAAGTCCCGCACGCAAAGCAGCGCCATTAAACTCTATGCAAAGTGCACCAGACTTTGCTAGCGCAAAACTTTTGATCAGCTGTGCACTGCGGTGCTAACCCAGTTGGTGCTTAAACTTATCACGCCTAAAAACTTATCACACCTAAACTTATCATGCCTAAACTTATCACACCTAAACTTATTACACCTAAACTTATCATGCCTAAACAGAGTTTAGGCATGATAAAGGGCTTTTCACCACGGTGCTAACTGTTAGCACCGCTTTGTGAATCAGGCCCAATGAGTTCACTGTACTAAAATGGCTCCCACAGTCACCAGATCTGAACCCAATAGAGCATCTATGGGATGTGATGGAAAGTTAGCTTCGCGTCCTGGATGTGCATCCCACAAATCTCCATCAACTGCACGATGCTAGGCTATCAATATGGGCCAACATTTCTAAAGAATGCTTTCAGCATCTTGTAGAATTCATGCCACATAGAATTAAGGCAGTTCTGAAGGCGAAAGGGGGTCAAAAACCGAATTAGTATGGTGTTCCTAATAATCCTTTATGTGAGTGTATACTGTATTATCGTTTTTTAACGTAACGTAATTATAAGTTTCACTTTTAAAAACAGGGAAGATTATCGTTTTTACAATTTGCGATTTCATACACATTAAATGTTTTTTAATTTGTAAAACATTATTGTAAATGAAATACAGCACAATATTTTTATAAACGTTATTACCGCTTATCGTTTACACCACACGCCCTTTTTTCCCGACGCCCTTTTTGCATGTACGCACCTCTATCTACCTATACCTCAGTATTCAGGTTACGCTGCCGTGTTGGCTCTTTGCGATAATGGTGTTTTGGATTGCAGTTTGGGGACTCGGCCTCTGAAAGATTTGCCATCACTGCACTAGCCTATGTTGTCTCTGCTCTGTGCAAAGATCTGTCCCTGCCCCCATAGCTCTGTATAGTTTGCATTCTACTGCTGCATTTTCCTTTATTCCAATCTTGCCTTAGCATGCCTTTTCCAGCTGAGCTGGCGAGGGTTAGGCGTTTACTGTGAAATTATTCTGTTGTATTTTTGTCAGCTTTAAGCTCAACACACACCATACAATCTTGGTTGTACAGATTTACCAAATCTATGTAGTATAAGGGCCAACAGATTGAAAATACCTTGAATGATTGATTGAGTAAGTTATTATACTACATGAAAGTGGTAAGATTGAACAACCAAGAGTGTATGGTGTGTGTTGAGCTTAAGAGTCCTTCGGTTAATCCAACTGGCCAAAAGTGAAACAAACCATTTGGCCCGGGCCGATAGGATTGTAAGCCCGCCCACCACTCCACGGTAGACTCTTTTGGACGGGTCCTACTCTACACTACGCTGGCCTACTCTAACCGGTGCTATTCACCTTAATAACCTATTCTGTTGTTGGATGTGTGTGCGGTATGTGGGACCTCATCTAATTCTGAATCTCCTGCTCTGATTGGTGCTGCTCACCAATGTACCCTGTTCTAGTGTTGGATGCAAGTGTGCAATAAGGGCCCTTTTCCACTCCTGCCTGCGCTTCTGCCCGCCATCGCGCTACATTGTGTATGCCCAAGCAGCAACTTCCACTAGCCACGTTTGCGCCGTTTACCCATCAGGAACTGAGCGTGAATGTGGTGAGAATTGTGCAGCCCGACGTTTGCGTGTGGTGAAAAAGGGACATGCAGTAGTGAGAAATGAGCACCGCGGTTTACATATAAATTGCTGTGCTCTAGCTATCGGCAAAATAGCTGTAATCCTCTTTTTGAAGCGCATCCCAGCCAGTGGCAAAGGAGCCTAAATCTAATCTAATCCTACAATAATCTGTGTGGTTAGTGCTATGCTGTGGTCCACTGATTATCAGTTTTTGTATGTCTTTCTAAATTATGTCAGTCTGTGTCAGGGCCACCATCAGAAATTTTGGGGCCCCTCACACATCATCAGGCCTTGGCCCGCCTACCTGGGCCCACACACTGTTGATGTGCCCGCCCACTAGCCACCCCACCCCCGTGTCCGTGCGCAAAGTGCGCTGCGGCGAAAAATTTGCATGGCTCCGACACTGAAGAAAGTGGCATGCACAGCGGGATGCGGCAAAAAGTGGGCATGACCATGGCATGTTGTGGGTGGAGCCAAATACTAGCAAAGTACATGTAGTCCCCGGTTAACAAATGAGATAGGGACTTGTAGGTCCGTTCTTATCCTTTATCCGTTCTCTTTTGTCCCATTCTTTTCTTCCTGTGCCTCTTTTGTCCCCTTCTGTCTCACCTCAGTTTGTGCCTCTTTTTGTGTCCCTCTGTGTGACCTCATGTTCCTGTCTCATCTCTTTTCTCCCCGTGCCTCTTTTATCCCCATGTGTTACCGCTTGTCTCCTTCTGTCTCAGCTCGTCCCCATGCCCTAGCAAGGTATAGGTGCCCCCAGTATAGGTATCCAGGTATAGGTTCCCCCAGTATAGATAACCTGGTATAGCTGGTGCCCCAGTATAGGCCAGCAAGATACAGGTGCCCCAGTATAGGTATTCAACTATAGGTGGTGCCCCGGTATAAATAGATTGGTATAGTTGACCCCAGTATAGGTAGCCTGGTATGGGTGGTGCACCAGTATAGGTTAGCCAGGTTCAGGTGCCCCCAGTATAGGTAGCAAGCTATAGGCGCCCCAGTTTAAGTAGCCAAGTGTAGGTGGTGCCCCAGTATAGGTATCCAGGTACAGGTGGTGCCTTCAGTATAAGTAGCCAAGTGTAGGTGGTGCCCCAGTATAGGTAGCCAGGTACAGGTGGTGCCTTCAGTATAAGTAGCCAAGTGTAGGTGGTGCCCCAGTATAGGTAGCCAGGTATAGGTGGTGCCCCAGTATAGGTAGCTAGGTATAGGTAGTTCTAGCCCCAGTATAGGTAGCCAGGTATAGGTGGTGGCCCAGTAATAGGTAGTCTGTAGCCAGATATAGGTGATGCCCCAGTATACAAAGTCGGCTGTAACGGGCTCACTCATCTGCTCCCCACGTTCAAGAGCTGATGTCACTCTTCTCTCAGTGCTGGAACGCGATGTGCTGGTTAGTGAGCCACAGGCCTGCAGCCAGCACATGCAGCCCTTGCAGCGCTTTGGGGGGGGGGGGGGGGCAGGGCCCCATAAGCCCTGGGCCCCTCACTGCAGTGTCAGCTGTCCCCCCTGATGGCTGCCCTGGTCTGTATCAGTGTGCATCCAGCAGTGCATTACTGCATGTAACAGCTTGCTGCGACAGTAGGCCTTTGTTATGCATTTCCCCTGACTTTCAGCTCAGGAATCATATAACAGTTGCTGCTTGTGATTCCGCTAATCCTCCTGACACTCAGGTCTGCTGCTGATCCTGCTGCAGCGACACTCCAGCCCCATCTGGCAGACTGGAACGTCCCATATTGATCTACCCTACTGTAATTGCAGTCTCCTTTATGTCTTCCTCTAAGCTCGGTCCGCTGCTCTCTTCTGCTGTAGGGCTATAAATCAATCAGGTGTGTGAAGCAAATGACTAGCTTCTTTACTTAAAGGGGCCATGCATTTCATTACGCATAAAGGGAATGCATCGATCTATCTTCCCCAAATCCCTGACACTGCTGGACGCATTTAATAAGTGTTACACATATAATAAATACAGTAGTTGTTTTCTCTGAGCAGTATAAAAATACTCATATCATACTGTAGCTATAAATTGTCGGCAGACGAGACAAGTAAATTGGGCGCAGTACCCAATCGGAAAATTAGGCACCACTATAGACCAGAATGTAAATTTGTGGCTAGGGCATGCTGAGTCTTTAATTTGGGTGCCAGCGTTTGACTATTCTATAGCTGAACTCCGTTTTTTATGTGGTTGGGGTGGCAATTGACGCTGGGGTTTATGCCAGAACCAAAGCAGGCAATTTGGATGCCAACTAGTGCTGGAAGTTTGGGCGCCGCCCTAGGCACCTATAGAAATATCAGCATTGAGCCGCTATTTATTGGGCACCCAAATACAGCGCAATGCCGATATATTTCTATAGGCACCTATGGCAGTGCCCAAAAACGTGCTTTTCTTTTTCCTGAGGCGGGGTTGGCTTCAGGCAGGTAGTTTGTGTGTATGTGTGAGTGTGTGTGTGTGTGTGTGTGTGTGTGTGGGGGGGGGGGGTTAAGGGTTAGGTATCAGGCAGATAGCATGTGCGGGAGGAGGAGGGTTAAGGGTTAGGCATTAAGCAGGCAGTGTGTGTGGGGGAAGGGGGGTTTAGGTTTAGGCAAAAGGTAGGTAGTGTGTCTGGGGAGGGGAGAGGTGTTTGGGGTTAAGCATCAGGGAGGTAGTGTTTGCAGGGGAAGGGGGGTTTAGGCAACAGGCAGGTAGTGTGTGTTGGGGTTAGGGTCAGGCATGTAGAGTGAAGGGGGAGGAGTTGGGGTTAGGAGTCAGGCAGGTAGTGAATTGTGGGGTGGGGGTGGGGGGGAAGAGTTAAGTTTAGGCAACAGACAGGTAGTGTGTGTGTGTGTGTGTGTGTGTGTGGGGGGGGGGTTGAGGTTAGGCAACAGGCAGGTAGTGTGTGTGTGTGTGTGTGGGGGGGGGGTGTTTGGGGTTAGGCATCAGGCAGGTAGTGTGTGCAGGGGTTTGGGTTAGGCATCAGGCAGGTAGAGTAAGGAGGGGTTAGGAGTCAGGCAGGTAGTGCGTTGTGGGGTGGGGGGGGAGAGTTAAGTTTAGGCAACAGGCAGGTAGTGTTGTGTGTGGGGGGGGGGGGGTTTGAGGTTAGGCAACAGGCAAGTAGTGTGTGTGTGTGGGGGGGGGAGGGGGTGTTTGGGGCTAGGCATCAGGCAGGTAGTGTGAGGAGGGGTTAGGGTTAGGAGTCAGGCAGGTAGTGTGTATGTGGGGGAGGTTAGAGTTAGGAGTCAGGCAGGTAGTGTGTATGTGGGGCTTAGGTTTAGTCATAAGGAGGGTAGTGTGTGTGGGGGGGAGGCGGTTAAGGTTAGGCGTCGAGTGGGAGGGTTCTGTGTCAAAGTAAGGTTAGGTTTAGCCATTGTAAAATATCGGTATTTAATAATGATATTTTACACTTTAATAGTAAAATATTGGTATTAAATACCAATATTTTACTATCGACATTACTGGGTGCCCAAATTTCCATTCGTCTTTTTTTGATGTACGGCCCCATAACACCTGAGGCACATGTATAGCCGAGTAACAGTATTGGCTATATGTATTGCCAGCAAACAATTGACAGCGCTCCAGGCTGCAAATTAAATTAAATCAACAGAGGCGTGCAGATCCCCCCAGGGGCAAAAATTCACATCATGAATACAAATCATATGCAAATTATGCACTAATCCCTAATCTAAAAAAATTGAATGCAAACATGGATGCAGCTAGCCATGAGTATACTTATTTTTGTTTTGTACAGCTGGAGAGATTGGCAGCACTTTCAGACAGACGCTGCACCCGAATTAACTATCTGCATAGATGTGCAGAACTTGAAAAATTGGCAAATTACACAATTGTATTCAAAACAGGTACAGCAAAGGAGAGCGTTAGTTTCCACATAAATATGTGCACAAATTATTCCCTACTAGACTCTTCCACGGTGATGACGGGCCCTCACGGAAGAGACCTAACCACTAGTTAAAACATAATTCTTACCTGGTGCTGTGTAACGATTGTGGAACTTTCTCCGTGATCAGTGCACAACGCGTGCACTGATACGGCAGAAATCCTCCACAAGCGTATAATTGCAGGAACCCAGCAAAAGGTGCTACGCACCCGTAGAGGGAAATTCCTGTCGGCAGATGGCGCTGAAGAGTGCAGAGGAACCAATCCTCCGTACAATTCCTGTCTGGCATTTGTGGAGGTACAAAGCACAGAACGCAATCGCAAGGGAAGCGATTGCGAATGAGAATGAGCAAAGGGACAGGTTGTATGTGTATGCGCCAATCTAGTCGCCACTGCGCGACAGCGCACACACAACAGCAGATACGAAACAGAAAAGCAATCGCAAGAAAGGCGATTGCCAAAAGTGACACAAGGCAGATCAGAACAGAATACGAGGATAGCAAAGGCACAGCAAATCATACAATGAGGAGATACGGAAAATAACAAACGCTAACTGAACGCGAACACCGCACTCATTCGCAACAGTGCACGCATTCATGCGCGGTCTCCACATGATAAGCACAATAGAGACAAGCACGCCTAACTAACCACCAACAGACAAACATGTAACAGAGGACGCGAGCGCTTGCTTAACGGTTTCCTCACCGAGCCTCCAGCAAGCGTTCGTGGCAGACAAGACAGACACACGAAAACAGGGACAAGTGAAAGATAGGATCCACAGCACTAGCGAAAGTGGCTAGCGCGATCCAGGAAGACAGAACAGAAGGATCCACAGTACTAGCGCAGGATGCTAGTGAGATCCAGGTACAGAGTAGCAGAACAGAAGGATCCACAGCACTAGCGCTAGGCGAGTGCGATCCAGGCAGACAGAATAGCAGAACAGAAGGATCCACAGCACTAGTGGAAAGTGGCTAGCACGATCCAAGGAGACAGAACAGAAGGATCCACAGCGCTAGCGCAAGATGCTAGCGCGATCCAAGTGAGACAGATCAGAAGAGATAGCTGGTAGCAACCGCTGCACCAGCTATACTCCAAGAACAGAGATCAGAACCATTTCCTGTCAACCACCGCTGGGACAGGACAATCGCAACAGAACAAACAAACAGATAAGCAAATCTAACTGCACTAAGGAAACCTGCCTAGTGCAGTTTTCCAGGAATTACTCTAAGCTGATCTTCAAACAGAGAGTAAGGCTGACACTCCTCCAGGAGTGTTTCACAGGAAGGAATCCTTATGACCAGCCAAGCATTGTGGGAAACACATAGTACTTATAGTACACGCCTCCAATGAATGTGGCCAGGCAATTTGCATGACAACGTATGCAAACTCCTCAGCAAGCACAAGCTGCAAAACTGACAGAAGCTCTCCTTTCCAGAGTCCTGCAGCATGCAAACCTAAACAATGGTCAAAAAGCTGCCTGCCTGCACAGGCAGCTCAGCAGATCATTACAGTACTCCCCCTCCAGGGTCGAATTCCAGACGACCCTCAAAACTGCTGTTAGCAAAAGACTCCAAGCGAAGACTCATGAAGGTCGGGACAGCCCGACAAGGTCCAATTCCAGAGTCAGTCCACCCGAAACCGACCTCATCGGAAACCGAAGCCACCGAAACATGCCCATCAGCACTACAAGTCTCATCGTAACACCCATCAGGACTGTGGATACCAGAGAAGAAGCCATAGACACCCTCCAGACAATACCCACCACCTTCCAAGGAGCGTCCGAAAATACCAAATCTGCCACAAAACCTGTTCAAAGTGTCTCTTTCAAAACAAAAGCCGCTGTTGATCGTATTCAGAGTACCAAGCAAAACTTCTCTCGGAATCTCCCAGAACGCCTTGAAGCTCCGCAGAGATTCCAAGAAGCCAGAAAGCTCACCAGGCTCACATGGAGAGCTACCAAGCACCCCCATGGAACCTATGACAGTTCCAGATTCAGAATTAGCAGGACACCCATCAAGATCAGGACTTTCAGGGACCACTTCTGGGCATGCAAGCAGGCAGGCTAAATCCGAATATGTCTCCACCGAGGAAGCATCTGAGTACGCTGGTAACCGAGGCACACTTGGGCTTTCTGGGTCACAGAGCACACTGGGGTACACCAGCACAGGAGAAACCTCAGGACACGTCGGGGAACTGCCTACCTCAGAGTCCGGCACGACCAGACCAAAACCAGGACCGGGCAGAAAATCATCACAAGTAGAGGTCACAGGTACTGGTATTTCAAAAGAAGACTCGGTCTCAGGCTTAGAGATCTCAATGACTGTAATGGTATCTGGCAGAAATTCATCATTGACTACCCATGACTGAAGCTCCACCAGAGCTGAAAAGGTAGCCAGCAAGGCAGCAATGCCTACGGAAGAGGGCAACACCTCAGAAGGACTTGGGGGGCAGGAGACATCTCCTACAAGTTCTGCACCCTTTGGGAGGAACTCGGAGACCTCCAGAACATCAAACAAGACCTCAGGAACATCATTTTCCAGGTTTTCTAAGAAGGATTCTGAACTATCCATGTTACAGGGCTGAACATTAAATACCTCCTGCAGGCAGGGCAGATGTCCCAGGAATGGTTCCACCATAACCTGAGACTGAACTTCATCATAATTAGCGGGATGTACAGGAATATTTACTGGAACACACACTGACTCCCTAACTTCATTCTCACTGTACCCAGAATTCTGTGTGGCAGTCAAACTAGCTTGTAACTCCAAAACTGCAGAAAAACAGGTGAGTATGGTGGCAATACCTAGACGAGCCTCTAGGGACACTGCAGGGGATTCTGAGCAAGGCCACATTGACTCATCCAGAGTACAGGGTGCAGAATCAGCACTTCCCTAAGAGCAAGAAAGGGGCTCACAAACGTCAGTGTGAAAGGAAAACATATTTTCATTCACGGTACAGGGCAGGTTCAGAGAAAGCGTCTCTGAACAAGGCAAAAAAGGTTCAGCATAAGATTCGCAAAACCGAAGCGCTGTCTCACTCTTAGATTCGGCTAACAATGTCGAATCCGAGGAATCAGAACGCAAAACATGCGAATCAAAAATCACTTTAGGTTGTGAAACTGACGCTTCCATAACGCAAACCTCCGCGATCTGCGGAGCAGACTGCAAGGTGTTCAGGACAGAAACACTGGAGCAACTGTCATTAGGCAACGGGCCCTTACAGGTGTGAACAGGGTGAGACAGAGACTCATCTGCAGAAGAAATAGCGACATCAACAGGATAAACTTTACTAGGCATATTAATTTTACTTTTGACGCTGCATAGTCGAGAAATGTTCCCCATAGCAGGGTCACAGACGGAAGATCTCAAAGATCTGTTTCTAAAGGACAAAGGATCCCACACATCCTTGAGGAAACCGGCAGACTCATGCCGATCACAATCTGCAGGAACATCCGAGAAACAGGCATCAGATCGCACAGATTCAAACTGCACACTGTCAGGAGCGAATCCTTTAGGATTCGCACAGGAATCAACCACAGCGGCACACTCATTCATTTCAGATTGCACAAAGTCAAGACTCACATGCTTTACGCCAGAAAGGCAGAAACAATCATCCGAGAACGGTGTCTTTTTATTGGAAACAATCGGTTGGTGTGTGTGCAACTCATCCAAAATGGTTTGCCATACATAGATCACCAGATCCACATCATCCTTGTCACATTCATCGGAATCAATCAGAAGGTACATAGAATCGAGACAAGCATTCAAGACATCTTTGCTTTTTGCGATGTAAAAATCGCAAAAGGCTTTCCAATCAAAATCAAATTCCTCCAGCAAGGCCTCAACATCCCAGGAAGCAAATGGGGGTTCAAACAGGCCAGTATCCAGATAATCTCCATATGGGTGGAGTTCAGGAACAAGAACAGATTTTTTAACTGCTGTAATATAGTGTGCGATCCTACCTATAATAGGATCCACATAAGCTTTGGATTGGGGCAACGAAACCTGAGACTGAGAAGTCTCTCTGAAATCATCACATTCAAGTGCTTCCCCTACTTCAGAGTTTACAGAACTAATTTCTCTATTTGTAGTTGCTATGGGCAACGGATTTTTCCGCTGGGAAGTCTTCCTAGATCTTTTACGTTTAGACTTAGCAGCTCTGGATGGCTGCTTTTTGGATGAAAGAGTAGATGGAACAGCTGATTGAGCTGCTGACAACAACTCAACCAATTGTGAATTAAAAAGGCCAAGAATTCCAAGGGTCTTTGACTCAGGGTGGTATGATCTAACACATCATAAGCCCACATTGACATTTCGCCCCCCAACAGAATGTAGACCATTTGGGGGGCCCAGGTAGACACTGGGGTGCATTGGAATTCAGGGTTCGGTAAAAGTTTAATGCACTCAAACAAAAACTCGTCTGCTGATTCAGGTTCAAGATTTTTAAACCTCTTAAAGGTACAAGAGCCATATTCGACGAAATCGTACAAATCGGAAATTCCCTCTACACTGGGAATTTTGGTTGGGCTGGTCATACTGTAACGATTGTGGAACTTTCTCCGTGATCAGCGCACAACGCGTGCGCTGATACGGCAGAAATCCTCCGCAAGCGTATAATTGCAGGAACACAGCAAAAGGTGCTACGCACCCGTAGAGGGAAATTCCTGTCGGCAGATGGCGCTGAGGAGTGCAGAGGAACCAATCCTCTGTACATCCACAAATTCCAGACAGGAATTGTACGAAGTGCAGAACGCAATTGCAAGGGAAGCGATTGCGAATGAGAACGAGCAAAGTGACAGGTTGTATGTGTGTGCGCCAATCTAGTCGCCACCCTGCGACAGCGCACACACAGCAGCAGATACGAAACAGAAACGCAATCGCAAGAAAGGCGATTGCCAAAAGTGACACAAAAAAACACACCTGATTTAACCTAAACAACTGGTATACCCTATTAGAAAAATGTATAAAATGTAACTTTTAATAAATTGCATTAAAAAGGGATCAGTTTTATATAGGGGTAGCAAAACTGATCCCTTTTTAATGCAATTTATTAAAAGTTACATTTTATACATTTTTCTAATAGGGTATACCAGTTGTTTAAAAGTGACACAAGGCAGATCAGAACAGAATACGAGGATAGCAAAGGCACAGCAAATCATACAATGAGGAGATACGGAAAATAACAAACGCTAACTGAACGCGAACACAGCACTCATTCTCAACAGTGCACGCGTTCATGCGCAGTCTCCACGTGATAAGCACAATAGAGACAAGCACGCCTAACTAACCACCGACAGACAAACATGTAACAGAGGACGCGAGCGCTTGCTTAACGGTTACCTCACCGAGCCTCCAGCAAGCATTCATAGCAGACAAGACAGACACACGAAAACAGGGACAAGCGAGAGATAGGATCCACAGCACTAGCGTAAGTGGCTAGCGCGATCCAGGAAGACAGAACAGAAGGATCCACAGTACTAGCGCAGGATGCTAGTGTGATCCAGGTACAGAGTAGCAGAACAGAAGGATCCACAGCACTAGCGCTAGGCGAGTGCGATCCAGGCAGACAGAATAGCAGAACAGAAGGATCCACAGCACTAGTGGAAAGTGGCTAGCGCGATCCAAGGAGACAGAACAGAAGGATCCACAGCGCTAGCGCAAGATGCTAGCGCGATCCAAGTGAGACAGATCAGAAGAGATAGCTGGTAGCAACCGCTGCACCAGCTATACTCCAAGAACAGAGATCAGAACCATTTCCTGTCGACCACCGCTGGGACAGGACAATCGCAACAGAACAAACAAACAGATAAGCAATCCTAACTGCACTAAGGAAACCTGCCTAGTGCAGTTTTCCAGGAATTACTCTAAGCTGATCTTCAAACAGAGAGTAAGGCTGACACTCCTCCAGGAGTGTTTCACAGGAAGGAATCCTTATGACCAGCCAAGCATTGTGGGAAACACATAGTACTTATAGTACACGCCTCCAATGAATGTGGCCAGGCAATTTGCATGACAACGTATGCAAACTCCTCAGCAAGCACAAGCTGCAAAACTGACAGAAGCTCTCCTTTCCAGAGTCCTGCAGCATGCAAACCTAAACAATGGTCAAAAAGCTGCCTGCCTGCACAGGCAGCTCAGCAGATCATTACATGCTGCTAGTCATGAATGGTATACACATTTCTGCACGCCTCTGTTGGTTTCATTTCATTTGCAGCATAGGAGTGCTGTCAATTGTTTGCTGTCTCTTGAAAAGAAAAAAAAAATGTGTGGAAGCGAACATCCCCACATTCATCTTCAGTGGGTTCTTCCTCCATACTATTATTGGCAAAATGGCAATAACAGCAAAAGTTATGAACAGGTGTTTGAAATAAGAATGCTACCAGTAGAGCTCATCACAAGCTCGTGATCACGAGTAACTCATGATCACAAGCTGTTTTTTGTGATCACGAGTTTGTGATCGGCATCCATGATTGGCTTTCGATCACGAATGCCGATCACGAATGCACTCATGATCAAACTCGTTACCCAACTAGTGATCACGAGTTACTTGGGATCATGAGTCGGTATTCCTGATTAAAAACCTGCCAATTTTAGCGGTTAATAGCAAAGCCCCCTTACATGCTAGAAACACCAAATTTGCAGGTAATGTTAAGGAGATTTGTGATTTGTGATTACATGCGGTTATTCGACTCGAAACTGCACTCAAATCGATACCCCTTTCTACCCGTGATCGTGATCACGAGTCAGTTCGGAAGTAGGCGAAGTCATGCTCGTGATTACTCGTATTTGTGATCAGGGGTATCCGAGCAACCCTGGATGCTACTAACCTGAGATGCCCAATGCACATAAAATTGTTAAAAACCATTTTAAAGGAAGGTAAGTGTTGGCTTATCTTCATTAATGACCAATGATCAATTTTCACAGTTTTCATTGGATACAGCACAATAGACAATGTGTTTCATGGTGTAAAACCACTTCTTCAGGTCAATGAGTGACACAGGAGGACACATGTGGGACACAGGAGGACACATGGGAGGCACAGGAAGACACATGGGGATACAGGTGGACACATGAGAGAGACATGGGGACACTGGAGGACACATGGGGGAGACATGGGGGATACAGTAGGACGCATGGGGGAGACTGGAGGACATATGGGGGATCCAGGTGGACACATGGGGGATCCAGGTGGACACATGTGGGATCCAGGTGGACACATGTGGGATACAGGAGGATAGATGGGGGTGACATGGCGAACACTGGAGGACACATGGGAGGCGCAGGAGGACACATGGGGATACAGGTGGACACATAAGGGAGACATTGGGACACTGGAGGACACATGGGGAACACAGGAGGACACTAGAGATGGCCCGAACGGTTCCAGGCGAACTTTGGGTGGTTCGCGTTCGCATGCGATCATGAACTTTCCCGGAAGTTCGGTTCGCCCTCATAATGCTCCATTAGGGTCAACTTTGACTCTCTACATCACAGTCAGCAGGCACATTGTAGCCAATCAGGCTACACTCACTCCTGGTGCCACTCCCCCCCCCCCCTTATATAAGGCAGGCTTTGCCGGCCATTACACTCACTCGTGTGCCTGCTATAGTGAGAGAAGGGCAAGCTGCTGCAGACTATTTCTCCTAGGGAAAGATTAGTTAGGCTCGTGGCTTGTTAGCTTGCTCCTGGCTGATTCTTATTGCTATAATAGCATCCCAACAACAGCTCTTTTGAGAGCTAATCTTGTTCTTATGATCTATTTTTTTTCTGTGTGTCCCACTGATCTAACTGACACTTGTGTTGCATAGACAGCTTTTGTTATTCATAATGTGTGTGTACCACTGCCCGGCCCAGCACATTCAGTGACAACCTATGTGTGTGATAGGCAGCTGCACATTGTACTACCCATTACTGCATATACCAAGCTGTTGTGTTGAATGAACTCACCTCATCACTGCATATACCTACCTTTTGTGTTGAGTGAACTCACCTCAACACTGCATATAGCTAGCTGTTGTGTTCAGTGAACCCACCTCATCACTGCATATACTTATCTACCTTTTGTGTTGAGTGAACCCACCTCACCACTCCATCATCACTCTAATTACACACCCTGATTGATGTATACACATGCAAGATGTTTTAAAGCACTTTAGGCCTGAAATTTAGCATTCAATGTGATTTCTGCCCTTAAAACGCTGCTTTGTGATAGTGTCCGTAGACTAACCCATTTAATCCATCATGCCCACCTCACATCTACCCCAGCTATGTTATTGGCATTAGACATTACTAAGGCCTTCGATTCGGTCGCATGGTCCTACTTGCTGGCAGCATTGTAGCACTTGGGCTTTGGTGACAATATGATCACCTGGGTCAAGGCCTTATATACCACACCTTCAGCAGCAATCGTATACAAAGGCTTTCGGTCATCTTCTTTCCATATTACACGAGGTACCCGCCAGGGGTGCCCCTTGTCCCTTCTACTTTTCGCTTTACTCATTGAGCCTTTAGCCATTCTGATCCGTAATACTCCAGATATACAAGGCATACAGGTAGGCAGTAGAGCGCACAAAATTGCGTTATTTGCAGATGACCTTGTAATGTGCATTACTCGCCCCACCAAATCCCTACTCACCTTGAATAACATCCTAACACAATTTGGAAAGATTCCAGGGCTTCATATCAATCCCGCAAAATCCAAAGCATTAAACCTATCCCTACCCCCGTTATTAATGCAAGCTCTTCAGGACGCTTTTGAATTCCAAGTAGAGAACTGTAAACTCCCATATTTAGGTATCTACCTTACCAGCTCATGATTTCATTATAACTATCCTTCTTTGTCCCGAGAGGTTTGTGGGATGCTGGAGTGCTGGAAGAGGTATTCAATCTCATGGATGGGCAGAATCGCAGCCATCAAAATGACATTCCTCCCTAAGCTTCTGTATGCGTTTTGGTTACTCCGTCTCTGTTCCTTCTACATTTATTGAAACCCTCCAAAATAAGGTCAACGACTTTATATGGGGCTCTAAGAAACCTCGTTTTAAAAAGAAATATCTACTCCTGCAACGGTCCAATGGGGGACTGGGCATCCCTGATCTAAGGTTGTACTACAAAGCTGCCCAACTGGCCTCATTGACCAGCTGGCACGCTAATGTAGGGAAACCTTCTTGGGTGAGTATAGAGGAGCATATTGTTCACCCTATCAAACTACAAAATCTTCTTTGGATCCCCCCCTCTACCCGTAATAAAATCTCTAATCCTATAATTAAAAATTTGCTCGCAATCTGGGATAGCTGCAAATACTCGGGGAAGTTAATATCCTCACCGATCCCTAGCATCGTTTTTAGGTAATCCATCCTTCCCAGCTGGATTACTATCTCCTGCTTGTTACCACTGGTCAGGGCCGGGCCGAGGCATAGGCTGGAGAGGCTCCAGCCTCAGGGCGCAGTGTAGGAGGGGGCGCACAATTCATTCAGCTGTCATTCCTAATTGTGTATGAAGCAGAAAGAAATAAGAAAAGGGGATACATGACAGTGACTGCAAGCTAGATAACTAGATATTAAGGTGTTGGGGAGGTTGTGGGCCCTGTGGACCTCTTAGTCTAATAGCAATCAGTGTGTGACGGCTGGGGTGGGAGGGATGGAGGGGCGCACTTTGGTGTCTCAGCCTTGGGTGCTGGAGGACCTTGTCCCTGCTCTGCCACTGGTGGTCCAGAGCTAAACTAACAAGAATCTGCGACCTCACAACCGACCAAGGGATAAAATCACTGGACTACCTGAAAGAGAAACACAATTTACCTCAAAATGAATACTTCAGATATATGCAGATAGCCAACTTTGTGAAAACTAATATATCTGATATCCCCTCTCTTTCATGTAGAACAGCATATGAGGCCATATGTGTAACAGATCCCTTTTCCTCTGGAGTCATTTCTATGATATATAGGGACTTGTCACGGGTGTTCTCAGAATGGAAACCAGAATACATAATAAAATGGGAGAAAGAACTGGGTATTACAATAGTAACTGAAGACTTACGAGATATCTCAAATAATATTCCCCGCCTTTCCATGAATGTTGATCTGATTGAAGCCAATTATAAACAGTTATTTAGGTCTTACCTAGTTCCACAAAGATTGTCAAAAATTAAACCAAACTCCACTTCTAATTGTTTCAGGGGATGTACAGAGGTTGGTACACATGTCCACACTTGGTGGAAATGCAAGAAAGCAAATAGATTGTGGATAAGGGTCTGCACATGGGCCTCGTCATTACTCAATACTCCTGTTCCCAAGAATCCTGCTCATACACTTCTAGGCCTCCCGTATCCGAACCTGACCTCCACTCAAAATGCCCTGATTAACTTTATTTTTACAGCAACAAAATTAACAATTGCTGCTTCCTGGGATACTACAACTTTATCCTTTGATCAGGTTAAACAGAGACTTTGTCACATCTTATTTTTTGAGAAGATTAAAGCTAGAATGATGGACAGTATGAAAAAATTTGATAAGATATGGTCCCCCCTTACCAATTATATCCTAGGGTCTGAGATGAGTTCCCAATTAGGACGTTACTGACACTACTCACCTGGGCTAGTGAAACAAATCCATAATCTTTTTTTTCCTTGTAGGAGGATTGGTGGGCTCCCGCTCTCGTGGTCTTGACGTTCTTCTCTATACTTCTTTTTCCTTCTTTATTTTTCTTTCCTCTTTCTTTACCTACCTTCGTGAACTGACAACCTGATAAGGTATAATTCTTTACAGACCCATACTGGTATTACAACCCCAAATATGCCTACTTTCCTGGGAACCTTCTTGTCATAAGTGCAGTCCTTCTAAGATTGCAATAAAGATCCTGTCTCGCCGGAGACAGGACCTCACAAGCGTTCAGTTGTACCTAAGGGAAGGTGGCCCTGCCCAACCATTTTGGTTTTGTGAATGGGCAGTCGCCACCTTCCCTAACCAAGTTGCTAAGTATACTGACACTCAGCCTTTCTAAAAGCCGAATTACTCGGTTAGGGGTTGTCCTTTATACTCCAATCTTTTGATTCTTGTTATTCAATTCTCACAGGCTTCCACAGTTTCAAGATGTTGTCATGTTATTACTTTCTTAATATGCATTGTATTTACATTATCTTATGATTGTAAACAGCAATGTACATCATGGTTCATTACTGTGACTATAATGTTATTCTGGTTCTATGCTAAAACCAATAAAAATTATTGAAATATGCTTTGCGTCCAATCCGGATTTTTCCCGGGGACTTTTGCTGTGTATCCCACTCCGCCATGCCCCCCTCCAGGTGTTAGACCCCTTGAAACATCTTTTCCATCACTTTTGTGGCCAGCATAAGTGTTTCTAGTTTTCAAAGTTCGCCTCCCCATTGAAGTCTATTGTGGTTTGCGAAAGTTCGCGGTAGGTTCGTGAACCTAAAATCGGAGGTTTGGGCCATCTCTAGTCAGACAGTGAGACTGCATAATCAAGCTGGAAACGTAATATATAAATGTGTGTGCGTTTATACATTACCCATCCTGTGTCACTTCCTGTGCCCGGCCGGCTTCTGAGTCTGCCGCTCTTCCATAGCCACACATACGCCACTGGTGTGTGACATCACACACGCTAGCATGCTATACGCCTGTGGGGTATATGGGACTAACGGAAGAGCAGTGATTTGGTACACGGACGGGCAGTGCGACACGGGACAGTGCACACATTTATACATTGGGGACAGCACCGGGGGTTTCGTCACGTTCATTGCTCGTCCTGATATCGCTCACTGTTACCACCGCGTACCCGATCTAGCAAGTTCGCCCCAACACCTTGCTGCATGTCTGACCGATATATGCAACCAATTTCGGCCCGAAATTGGTCACATTTTCGATCGAGCATGCACTTGGCGGCAGCAATTTTCATCCGATTATAATATTCAAATCGGATGGTCGATTGGCCGCCAAGTCGCCTGATGTATGGCCACCTTAACAATCAAAAGGGTGGGGGTAGAGAAAATAGGTGCATCTGTTGAGAGGGTGCCCAGCAGAACGTATTATGGTACTAATACGGGAGGGTAGGCAAGTCGAAAAATAGGCCCAGATTTACCTCACAGGAGCCTATAGGCACAGATGTCCTGGCACCTTGGACTTCACCCTCCATAAACCTACAAACCCCCTACCAAACTGCAACGCAAGTGTGCTGTCTGTGCCAGCTGTCACTTCTCCCTTACTTCCCTTGTCATACGTAGCTACAGGTGCCCCATAGTATAAGGTAGCCAGAAGTACCCTCAATATTAAGTAGCTAGAGGTTCCCCTCAATCTCATCTGTAAAATGCTGAAAGCTGGATGAGTAACCTGACATTTACACTCTCATCAGGACTCTGCATAGGAAAGGAGGGAGGGAGGCACCCGGAAGGGGAGCTAGCCACCTTTCCATCATCAGGCGCCTGTAGGCACGCCCTTACAGTGCCTTAGGGTAAACCGGACCCTGTTGAAAAGGTAAGATTCTTTGCATCTTAATGACAATCCCTGTTTTTTGCTGCAAAAAAATATTCAGCTGGTGATAGGACTGTTGACCAGGTTGACCTAAAGAGACACTGAAGCCAGTTTAAAAATGGCTTTTTACCTTTTATTTATGTGAGGTATGTTTGCCACTGTTAAAACGCAGTTATCCCGCGGCACAACGAGGGGTCTTTACCCCCCAAATCCCCTGTGGCACATTGCGGAGAGCGCTTCCGTGAGAGGCAGAGCTTTCAGCTGCAGCTCTGCACGCGTCTATCAGCACGTATCTCCGCCTCTCCCCCACCGCTCTCAGTCTTCCTTCACTGAGAGGGGCGGGGGAGAGGCGGAGATCGGCGGCTGATTGACGTGCATGGAGGCAGAGCTGCAGACGAAAGCTCTGCCTCCATGAGCAGCAAAATCCACGACCAAGAAAGTCGTGGACTTTGCAGGGGGGATTTGGGGGGTAAAGACCCCTTGTTCTGCCGCAGGATGGCGGCGTTTTAGCAGGAGCAAACATGCCTCACATAAATAAAAGGTAAAAAGCCGTTTTTAAACTGGCTTCAGTGTCTCTTTAACAATGAACTTATAGACAAAGTTAAGTGGCTCTAACTCTGAGTGCCTGCTCAGGACTACAAAAATACTTGCATGGAGTTGTCCTTTAAACTAACCTAGAGCAGGCAGCACAACACTGAAATCCAGTCATAGCACTAGACTTTTAATTATGTTAACAACCTGTACAATTTCCATTTGTCAGTTATTAAATCACAAGTCCGGCCTCGTACACTCGTCTTTAGAGGTCTTATAAATCAGCGTTGAAGGAATAATTAGCCTTTATATCACCACGTGTGGGTCTAGAGTGCAGCAACAGTATTTCACATCAGCATTAGTCTTATGCTTGTAATTTCCTAATTTCATTAGAGATTTCTGTTGCTGCTTTTTTCATTAACAGCACAAATAGAGTGATGTCCTACAGCAGTGGAGATGTGTGGTTAAAGAGAAACTCCAACCTAGAATTGAACTTTATCCCAATCAGTAGCTGATACCCCCTTTTACATGAGAAATATAATGATTTTCACAAACAGACCATCAGGGGGCGCTGTGTGACTGATTTTGTGCTGAAACCACTCCCACAAGAAGCTCTGAGTACCGCGGTACTCTGGGCAAACTGCCACAGTGTAACAATGTTCACAGACAGGAATTAGCTGTTTACAGCTGTCTCTAACAGCCAAAACAGCTAGGAGCAGCTACATAACCTGCCCACAGTAAAAATGTCACCATGTAATAAATGTCAGAATGCAAATCAGGGAGAGGAAAGATTTTACAATGAGCAAGCTCTGACTAAATAATTTATACATAATTATGGTAAAAAATGAAGCACTTTTTTTACTACATTATTTTCACTGGAGTTTCTCTTTAAGTCAGTAAAACTTCTGTCTGTTTTAGTAATGTAGTCAATCATGTGTATGGGATTGCGCTCACTTCCTGTTTCGGAAATGCAGAAGTGCACAGAAGCGTATTGTAAAAATATACTTCCACACATGCACGCCCGCAATGCTGCCTCCAACATTTTTAAAAACCTCTGCGTCACCATAAATGTACATGACTTCCGGTCCGATGCAGATCGCGGCACGTTGCCACAGGAGCCGCACGGCAACGTAGATATGCGCTTGCGTTAAGTAGGGCACTTCCGGTGGAGCGTACTGCAATGTGGGTAGTATGAACTACTCCATAGACTTTAATTAGGCTGCGGTGGGGTGCATTAAATTTGCCGCACCGCAATGCCCCAGTGTGAAAAGGCCCTCAGTATACCTCTGGCTACCTAATACTAACTAGCTAGAGGTGCCCCCGAATGAAGAGAGATCTTGTCAGAGGAATGTCGAGAGCTGGGTGAGTAACCTCTCATTTACACACCACTTGGGACTGCATAGGGATGGAGGGAGGGAGGCACTCGAGGAGGGGAGTGAGCTGCCCTTCCATCATCAGGCGCCTGCAGGCTTGAGCCTACAGTGCCTTATGGCAAATCCATCCCAACATACAGTATGTTTACAGCATCTGTGTACAGTGTATGTGCAGTATGTGTGTGCCGAGTGTGTGGCCGTTATACCGTAGATCAATATTTCTCAACATTATTATAGCATGTACCCCTTTATTAATGACTGTGTTGGCCAACTTCCCCTGTTGTGCGTTACATCATCTCAAGTACTCCTTGATGCATATATATTGTGAAGGAGTACTAAATTGTGTATAAATGCTTTTCAAACATTGATGCTTTTAATTAGCTATAAATCACCACACAACTTAAAGGAACACTATCGATCTACATATTTTTTTCAATTGAGATAGGAATTTTGGGAAGTGCTGCTAAGTACTCGTGTATATATTTCACTGGCAACCTCTTTGTTTACGGTTATCAAAATACTTTAAATCTTTACTGACGCCAAAACTGACGGCAGACTGAGCCATGAGGAGAGGGGAAATTCCCCTCACACTTCATCAGTTAACCCTGTGTGTAACTCTGTGAGAGATAGAGAGAAAGCTCACAGCTTTTCATATTTTTCTGCTTTCTGAGAAATATACTCTGTAGTCTGATATGCAACTCTGGCTGTGCATTGAAGCAGACACCCCTTCTGCAATTGATTTGTCCCAATATAGCTAAATCCTACTCTCAATAAATTAAAGCTTTTGCCTCTGATATTGACAAATAACATGAAAAGTAGGAAAATGTTTACATAGCTACTTAGACATTATTTGTACATTGTCATTTTAGAACACTTGGGTATCGATAGTATTCCTTTAATATAGTATATTGTCTATGAGAACCATAGGGGCAAACTGGGAAATCTCCCCAGGGCCCCAAACCAGCTGCCCTTGGTGTTGCTGCACAAGAAAGGGGAGCAACAACATAAAACGACATAAAGTACATCATACTGCACAACATAAAGTACAGTGGCGTAGCTACAGATCAGTGGGCCCGATGCAGGACGCCCTGGCAAGATTGGGACCTGGGAGGGAGGAGGAGCCATAGTAAATATAGCGTCTTGGGCATGCAGGGGCCCCCTTAAGAGCACGGGCCTGCTCAGTGCTCACCACCTCTGCAACCACGGGCCCTATGCCAGGGATAAAGTACTTTGTTGGCCGGAGTATGTGATGTCACAGGAACAAAAGCACCATCCACATAGGGGGGGGGGGGGGGGGGGGGGGCATTCAAGTGGACCTGAACTCTTGCACATGACAGAAGGAAGACATATATAAATGCACCCTGTATGTATTTAAAGAGTTTATCCTGTCTAATTCCCCCTCACCTGTGACTAGACACAAGTTGTCATTTGATTCCATAGCTGTGTCAGCTTACTGCCACATTGTTAACTGGTAAAAAAAATGTATGTTAACAATATGTCTGCTTCCATGAAAGCAGGAAATAGACACGCTGCAGATGTATTGCCGGATTTGCATCAGCTGTAATAAAGAAATGTTTTTCTGTAAAGGTTATTTTGCTGTTGCTTATCTTTTAGAGCAGAGAGGAAGTTCTGAGTTCAGGTCCCCTTTAAGGCTGACTAACGGAGAATAGATAACATGACCACCATTTTTAACTTAAAATCAAAGTAGTAAAAGCCTAATTTGATAAGAAGCAATAACTATAGAAAGTCTGCTATGGGCGGCCTTTGCATTGGCACTTTACTTCTGATCTCAAAGTATTGCTTTATTGTTGTAATCCCTTTGAGCAGATGTATTATTTTTCCTTCACAGTCCATAAAAAGTAACTCTTCTCAGAGAAAGGCCTGAAGGAATTCATCAGCTGACACTCTGTTTTGCTCTCATGATGACTTCCATAACATTAAACCCTACATGTGCAGCAGTATAATAAGAAATGCAAGATTATACTTTATGTCCTCTCTCTCTGTCCAATATGCTGCAGTCCCAAAGGCATCGTTTGTACTCTCTGAATTATTTAGAAGCAACAAACCGACGGTTTCTTTGACACATTGTTAAAATTCCTGTCCAAGAGGTCATCCTGCTCCTCAGAAGACCATTGCTTGCTGCAGAAACGTTTTCCTGATTCACTCGATGTTTATGATCTTAAAAAAAAAAATGGATTGTCTGGGTTGGAATATGGGGTCCTGTTCCCTATTGTTCTTTAAGGGTGGTGGACATTTTAAAGAAAACCTGTACTGGAAAAAAGTTCCCCTGGGGGGTACTCACCTCAGTAGGGGGAAGCCTCTGGATCCTATCGAGGCTTCCCCCGTCCTCCTGTGTCCCACGGCGGTCTCGCTGCAGCCCCCGGAATGAACAGGCAACATTTTTTCGCGCTGTGCAATATTTACCTTTTCTGGCTCCAGTGGGGGCGCTGTTGCGGCTCTTCTGACGGAGATAGGCGGAAATAGCCGCTCTCCGTCGGGTCCGCTCTACTGTGCAGGCACAGGAGACTTGCCGCCTCTCTGGGAGGATTTTCGCCGCCGCCGTGGGACCGAGGAGGACGGGGGAAGCCTCAATAGGATACGGAGGCTTCCCCAACCGAGGTGAGTACCCCCAAGGGAGTTTTTTTCATTACAGATTTTCTTTAAAGCTGGATTGTCAGCCACAAAAATCAAATTCCATGTACCTGCTCTTTGTTTATTATGTAGTCTGCATTGCAAGCATTCCAATATAATCATAAATATTTTTGTTGTAATTAATGTTATCTTAGACAGCCTGGCTCCTTTCTGGTACCTTGCCAAGTAGAGGGAAGCTTGTTATCTCCCATCCCACATTCCTGCTCGTCACTGATTGGCTGAGAGAAGTTCAATGTGACAGGAAATACGCCTCACCCCTCTGCAAAAGCTGCTAAAATATGATCTATGCTGTGCTGATATTTAGCAAGCTAAATTTGACGGTGCAGTTTCTAGGGTAAAAAAGAGGGAGGGAATTACATCAGGATGGGCTAGAACAGATTTCTCTTTATCTTCTATATAAAATTCACTGTAATTAAAATGTGGACAGTACAATACAGATTTTATGTAAGTAGAACAAGTATTTCTCTACGTGTTTTTTTCCTGGGATAGTGTGTCTGTCCCTGCTGCTTTAATGAAAATTAATTCAGTGCCTTAAATTAATCCTGGATAAATTCCCCTGCTGCCTTGCAACCAGCATGACCATCAAAGCTCCTCCCAGAATAAAGCATACAACAATTCATGAGGTGATCCTCAACAACATCCTAATCCCCTAGTCAGTCATAAATTGCACCACTAAACTATTCATCAGCCGGGAGGCATGGCTTTAGCTTACAGACCAATCTCTCTTCTCCCTGTATGCCCATGTGACTAGAGTGGGAGTGTTTCAGACAGACTGGGTGTGAGCTCGTAGTTAGTTGGGGGTCAATGAGGAGGAGATGAAAAAGTATCAATTAGAGCATCAGATATTTTCCTTTTTTTAACCACTTGAGGACCCTGGGCTTTAACCCCCTTAAGGACCAGGCACTTTTTTTCCATTCAGACCACTGCAGCTTTCACGGTTTATTGCTCGCTCATACAACCTACCACCTAAATGAATTTTGGCTCCTTTTCTTGTCACTAATAAAGCTTTCTTTTGGTGCTTTTTGATTGCTGCTGCAATTTTTACTTTTTATTATATTCATCAAAAAAGACATGAATTTTGGCAAAAAAATGATTTTTTTAACTTTCTGTGCTGACATTTTTCAAATAAAGTAAAAATTCTGTATACATGCAGTGCGAAAAATGTGGACAAACATGTTTTTGATGAAAAAAAACCCATTCAGCCTATATTTATTGGTTTGGGTAAAAGTTATAGCATTTACAAACTATGGTGCAAAAAGTTAATTTTCCTATTTTCAAGCATCTATGACTTTTCTGATCCCCTGTCATGTTTCATGAGGAGCTAGAATTCCAGGATAGTATAAATACCCCCCAAATGACCCCATTTTGGAAAGAAGACATCCCAAAGTATTCACTGAGAGGCATAGTGAGTTCATAGAAGATATTATTTTTTGTCACAAGTAAGCGGAAAATGACACTTTGTGACCCCAAAAAAAAAAAAAAAGTTTCCATTTCTTCTAACGTGCGACAAAAAAAAATGAAATCTGCCACGGACTCACCATGCCCCTCTCTGAATACCTTGAAGTGTCTACTTTCCAAAATGGGGTCATTTGTGGGGTGTGTTTACTGTCCTGGCATTTTGGGGGGTGCATAATTGTAAGCACCCCTGTAAAGCCTAAAGGTGCTCATTGGACTTTGGGCCCCTTAGCACAGTTAGGGTGCAAAAAAGTGCCACACATATGGTATCGCCGTACTCGGGAGAAGTAGTATAATGTGTTTTGGGGTGTATTTTTACACATACCCATGCTGGGTGGGAGAAATATCTCTGTAAATGACAATCTTTTGATTTTTTTACACACAATTGTCCATTTACAGAGATATTTCTCCCACCCAGCATGGGTATGTGTAAAAATACACCCCAAAACACATTGTACTACTTCTCCCGAGTACGGCGATACCACATGTGTGGCACTTTTTTGCACCCTAACTGCGCTAAGGGGCCCAAAGTCCAATGAGTACCTTTAGGATTTCACAGGTCATTTTGCGGCATTTGATTTCCAGACTACTCCTCATGGTTTAGGGCCCCTAAAATGCCAGGGCAGTATAGGAACCCCACTAATGACCCTATTTTAGAAAGAAGACACCCCAAGGTATTCCGTTAGGAGTATGGTGAGCTCATAGAAGATTTTATTTTTGTCACAAGTTAGCGGAAATTGATTTTAATTGGCTTTTTTTCACAAAGTGTCATTTTCCGCTAACTTGTGACAAAAAGTAAAATCTTCTACGAACTCCCCATGCTCCTAACGGAATACCTTTGGGTGTCTTCTTTCTAGAATGGGGTCATTTGTGGGGTTCCTATACTGCCCTGGCATTTTAGGGCCCTAAACCGTGAGGAGTAGTCTTGAAACCAACAATGTCGCAAAATGACCTGTGAAATCCTAAAGGTACTCATTGGACTTTGGGCCCCTAAGCGCACTTAGGGTGTAAAAAAGTGCCACACATGTGGTACCGCCGCACTCAGGAGAAGTAGTATAATGTGTTTTGTGGTGTATTTTTACACATACCCATGCTGGGTGGGAGAAATATCTCTGTAAATGACAATCTTTTGATTTTTTTTTTACACACAATTGTCCATTTACAGAGAGATTTCTCCCACCCAGCATGGGTATGTGTAAAAATACACCCCAAAACACATTATACTACTTCTCCTGAGTACGGCGATACCACATGTGTGACACTTTTTTTGCAGCCTAGGTGCGCTAAGGGGCCCAACGTCCTATTCACAGGTCATTTTGAGGCATTTGTTTTGTAGACTACTCCTCACGGTTTAGGGCCCCTAAAATGCCAGGGCAGTATAGGAACCCCACAAGTGACCCAATTTTAGAAAGAAGACACCCCAAGGTATTCCGTTAGGAGTATGGTGAGTTCATAGAGGATTTTATTTTTTGTCACAAGTTAGTGAAAAATGACACTTTGTGAAAAAGAACAATAAAAATCCAATTTCCGCTAACTTTTGACAAAAAATAAAATCTTCTATGAACTCGTCATACACCTAACAGAATACCTTGGGGTGTCTTTTTGTCTAAAATGGGGTCACTTGTGGGGTTCCTATACCGCCCTGGCATTTTACGGGCCCAAAACCGTGAGTAGTCTGGAAACCAAATATCTCAAAATGACTGTTCAGGGGTATAAGCATCTGAAAATTTTGATGACAGGTGGTCTATGAGGGGGCGAATTTTGTGGAACCGGTCATCAGCAGGGTGGCCTTTTAGATGACAGGTTGTATTGGGCCTGATCTGATGGATAGGAGTGCTAGGGGGTGACAGGAGGTGATTGATGGGTGTCTCAGGGGGTGGTTAGAGGGGAAAATAGATGCAATCAATGCACTGGGGAGGTGATCGGAAGGGGGTCTGAGGGGGATCTGAGGGTTTGGCCGAGTGATCAGGAGCCCACACGGGGCAAATTAGGGCCTCATCTGATGGGTAGGTGTGCTAGGGTGTGACAGGAGGTGATTGATGGGTGTCGCAAGGTGTGATTAGAGGGGGGAATAGATGCAAGCAATGCACTGGCGAGGTGATCAGGGCTGGGGTCTGAGGGCGTTCTGAGGGTATGGGCGGGTGATTGAGTGCCCTAGGGGCAGATAGGGGTCTAATCTGATGGGTAGCAGTGACAGGGGGTGATTGATGGGTAATTAGTGGGTGTTTAGAGGAGAGAATAGATGTAAACACTGCGCTTGGGTGGTGATCTGATGTCGGATCTGCGGGCGATCTATTGGTGTGGGTGGGTGATCAGATTGCCCGCAAGGGGCAGGTTAGGGGCTGATTGATGGGTGGCAGTGGGTGATTGATGGGTGGCAGTGACAGGGGGTGATTGATGGGTGATTGACAGGTGATCAGTGGGTTATTACAGGGAAGGACAAATGTAAATAATGCCCTGGCGAATTGATAAGGGGGGTCTGAGGGCAATCTGAGCGTGTAGGCGGGTGATTGGGTGCCCGCAAGGGGCAGATTAGGGTCTGATCTGATGGGTAACAGTGACAGGTGGTGATAGGGGGTGATTGATGGGTGATTGATGGGTAATTAGTGGGTGTTTAGAGGAGAGAATAGATGTAAACACTGTGTTTGGGTGGTGATCTGATGTCGGATCTGCGGGCGATCTATTGGTGGGGGTGGGTGATCAGATTGCCCGCAAGGGGCAGGTTAGGGGCTGATTGATGGGTGGCAGTGACAGGGGGTGATTGATGGGTGATTGACAGGTGATTGACAGGTGATTGACAGGTGATTGACAGGTGATCAGGGGGGATAGATGCATACAGTACACAGGGGGGGGGGGGGGTCTGGGGGGTTCTGGGGAGAATCTGAGGGGTGGGGGGGTGATCAGGACGGGGCTGGGGGCAGGGGAGGGATAAAAAAAAATAGCGTTGACAGATAGTGACAGGGAGTGATTGATGGGTGATTAGGGGGGTGATTGGGTGCAAACAGGGGTCTGGGGGGTGGGCAGGGGGGGGTCTGAGGGGTGCTGTGGGCGATCTGGGGCAGGGGGGGAGAAATCAGTGTACTTGGGTGCGACATAGGGTGGCTGCAGCCTGCCCTGGTGGTCCCTCGGACACTGGGACCACCAGGGCAGGAGGCAGCCTGTATAATACACTTTGTAAACATTACAAAGTGTATTATACACTTTGTATGCGGCGATCGTCGGGTTAACATCCCGCCAGCGCTTCCGTATGGCCGGCGGAATGTTGCGGTGGGTGAGCGGAGACAGGCGCCGGCGGAGGATCGCGTCACGGATGACGCGATCGCTCCGCCCATGCCCTTACAAGGACCGCCGCCTCTGTGGGTGAGCTGGTCCTTGCGGGCTCCACTTCCCGGCCGCCCCTGTGCGTTAGGCGGTCGGGAAGTGGTTAAAGCGAACCCGAACTCAGAACATTCCCTCTGCGCTAAAAAAATACACAACTGTTTAATAACCTTTAAACAAAAAACACTTCTTTGTTACAGCTGATACATATCCTAAAATAAATCTACACTGCATCTACTTCCTGATTAATGGAAGCAGACATATTGTCCACTTACATTTTCAAAATTTACATCAATTTAAGAAAAAAAATCAATACTTAATTGATGAAAAATTCAATTCTGTTAAACGTGTATTAAAATGGTGGTTAGGGTTAGGCGCCACCAGGGGGGTGGTTAGGGTTAGGCACCACCAGGGGGGTGGTAAGGGTTAGGCACCACCAGGGGGGTGGTTAGGGTTAGGCACCACCAGGGGGGTGGTTAGGGTTAGGCACTACCAGGGGTGTGGTTAGGGTTAGACACCACCAGGGGGGGGGGTCTAGGGGTTAGGGATAGGTACAGGGAGGGTTCTGTGTGAGAGTAGGGTTAGGTATAGTTACAGTACAATATTTGTAATATATACAATTTATTAAATTATGTATATTTACACAAAGGGGGCGGTCTAGTTAGAGATGAGCGTAATGACTTAATTACGATTTCGCGAAATTTCGCATAATTAGTGTAATTACGATTATGGCCGTAAGTACATAATCGTAATGAAGAAGGATTTCGTGAAATTCCGCGTAAGCGTAATTTTCGCATTACAGTGGATATCGCGAAATTACGTTTGCCTTGCATGCAACCGTTTGTAAGCGTAGTTACATAACGTAATTTCGCGATAGTTCATATTATTGTAAGCGTTAATTTTCGCGTCGTTTTCGCGTTACGGAATGCTATTTCGCATTTAAAATTCGCCGTGTAGTGATATTTCGCATCAAAATTCGCCATGCAGACGAAAATGCCTTTGGCGAAAATTCGCGAGCAACCCTGCTAACAAGTAATTACGAAATTTGCGAAATTACGAAGAAATGCGAAATTACGTTATGGTTTAACGCGAAATTACGTTATGGTTTAACGCGAAATTACGTTATGAATGTAACGCGAAATTACGCGTTGAAAGTTACACTTACAGTATTTTCAATTACGATTTAATGGCAATTACGCTACCATAATTTCGCATCGTAATAGCAAATTTCGCATGCGTAATTATAGTAACGCGAAATTTCGAAAATTTCGGCTCAACACTAGGTCTGGTGGTTAGGGATAGGGAGAGATCTATGTGAGCCTACCTTAAAGGAAAGTTCTGCTTTAATTATGTAGGATTTTTACATCTCAAAAACAATAGATGGGAAAATATAAACTTCGGGGAAATAAGGGACCCCCTGGAACATATAGCGCTCTTAGCACTTCTATAGCATCACATGACTTAAAATACTGTATTTCTCTCCAGTGAAGTAGTGTAAACACCTGCAGGCGTCTGTACTCTGTCAATTCATAATCACACTCGTGAGAAGACAGAAGATGTGACAGTGTAAGGAAAACAATGAGGAAATCAGTCAAATAGAGGAGATGTATAGTATAATTATACGGTTAATCCAACAACAGGGATACATATTTCTCTTCTGTTCAGACATGGCTGGTGGTATCTGTTAGAGATGACGGCTGAAAAGAGAAGTATATTTACATTGCTCCACTAAAAGCTCCTGCAGCCTTCTGTTTCTGGATTCCTCCTCATGGGAAACATTTGCTGTAATTTAGTGCCAACAGTAATTATGGACATTAAGTAGCGCTTACATTCAAAATCGCACATTAATCATCTCATTTAGGATTACCGAATGATCCATGACAGCTTTCCACCATCTTGTATGGATGGTTCTCTTAAAGCACACCTGACCCAAGACAAAGCTACCTAAGGTAAGCACAGAGGTGTGTTTATAGTAGTTCCACATACCTCTGTGTGTTGTTCGTTTCTCTCCTTGTTACTCCCAGTCCTGTTAATCACGCCTTGAAAAATTAGACTTTTGGGTAAAGTCAAATTTTAAGACAGGAAGAGGCAGGCTTGCAGCAATGCTCCCACCTATTACCCTCCCATTCTCTTCTTTTAACCCTTTAGCAGCCCAATTTGTTTAGAGGCTTGCAAGTGCTCCAGGCCTATTTATTTTAGCACATTTTTTATTTGTTACATTTCCCTGCTTCTAATTAGTACTGCTGTAATGCGTGTTAATAGACACTTGTCACTAGGGGGCAGTGGTAGAGAACAACAGGACTTCTGCTTTCAGTTTCTACATTTTCTGATCAGTAGAGAGAGATCAAAGCATTTCAGGAATTTACAGTACAACGAGTTTTGCCGACTGATGTCAAAAGCAGCGCACTTATCTCATTATCTCAAACGAGATAACTCTATTGAAGTTGCTGATGGGTTAAAGGGACACTATGACAAAGAACTGTATAATTTAAAACACATAAAATGTATATTTGCCCCAGTAAGTAAGTAAGATGCACCATACATCACCTTCTCCTGTGCTGCTGTCACAGTATGTAGTAAAAATACAGTTCTGACAGGTTTTGGACTAGTCTGTTGCCTCAGAGGATTCTCAGTATTCCCTTTATTTTCAAAAGCACTTACTGAATGGCAGTTGCTCAGTCCAACTGCCAGAATAGTGTGCAAACAAATCATAACACTAAACTTATCCCCACAATAGTAATCTAGTCTAACCAAAGTAACTACCTTCACTAGTGAATACTTACCATCACTTTCAGGATGTAAATCTCTGCTGCCAAATGATTATCTCTGAGATCATCTATCTGATCTCACCAGAGGAAACCCTCTTGAGTTCTGTCCCTTGAAATGCTAAGATTTGCAACATTTTTTATAAGCTGTGGTTTTCCTCCTTCATATACACATTCTATATAGATGTTACAGAACATTCCCGGTAATCCACTATGAAGAGTGAAATGTCACTGTTAGTTACACCAAACTGTTACAGCTAATTAATACATAACGCCTGGAGATTCCCTGTGCAACAGCAATAATAACTTACATGACTTACTAAGTCACAGAAATACCACTAATGAGGCAAAGGGGAACGCCGGAAGCAGGAGATGGAGAACAGACAAAGAACACGAGAAATCCTCTAATGCTGATTATAGATCTTAGTCACGCTGGAAATAACATTGTACCATCCAGGACAGATTACAAACATAGCATTACTTAAAGAGAACCTGAGATGATGATAATGAGTATATTTATACTTACCTGGGGATTCCACCAGCCGCATGAGGTGCGTGGGCTCCCTTGCCATCCTCTCTGGTCCCTCCCATGTCTTCTGTTCTTATACCCCAGTAATCTGGCCGGCCATGCTCTTTGTGCAAGTGCGGCTCGGCTGTGCACGCCGGTCCCGTTGTGCTCCTTCATCCAGGAGCCTTCAGCGCCTGCGGAAAATGCTCCCGGGCATGGGAGCGCAGCTGGGGGCGCGGAAGCAGTAGTACATGACTGGCTGTGATTGAACAGTGACCGGGGGGGGGGGGGGGGGGGGATTAGAAGACAATGGAACATCAGGAGAGTACAGTGAGGGAGTCCATGCACCTCATGGGGCTGGAGGAAGCCTCAAGTATAAATATACCCATTATCGTCATCTCAGATACACTTTAGAGTATTTCTGTGCGAAATAAAAATGGAAAAGATTGATACTTACCTCAGCAGAGGAAAGCTTCTGATGTACTCGAGAGGCTTCACCCACCCAACCTCCTTCACTGCATGGTCTCAGTGCAGAGACCATATGAACATTCTCGACAAGACCTTGTTCAATATGTTCACTTGACCTCGTTCCAATCCGGTACAAGTGCATGGCCTGGGTACAGGCATGCATGGCTGGCACGTGAACAGTAGCATAGAGCTGCTCATCCATACGGCTTTTTCCTCCGGGAGTGAGCGGCGCGGGCCTCAGTGCCACTTCACAGGTGTGGGCCATCAGTGCGTCTGGGAAGTGCAGTCATGCTTATATGCGGAAGGTAGCATGGCCATGAAGAAGAAGAAGAGGGTCCTTGTGAGCAGCAGTGAACTGAAGCCTCTGAATCATCTACTGATGTAATTATCATGAAACAGGTAAAAAGAGCACCGCCATAAGCGGGAATGTTAATAGCCGATGTTTGGAAAAATTTGGGCACGCCCGCTATTTTATCGGGTGCCGGAGGTGCCCAAACAACTGATAATATTAACTAATCATGGCGATGAATGAACATTGCCCCCTATGGTGGTGCCCAAAATATCGTCAGGTAGGGTTAGGCAATGGGGAGGGTCTTTAGGGTTGGGCGTTTGGAAGGGTCAATAGTGTTAGGCATCAGTGTGGAGGTTTAAAGGTTAGGTATCGCCAGGGGGGATGGGTTAGTATTAGGTATCGAGAGGGAGGGTTCATGTGACGGTAAGGTTAGGTCATAGTAAAATATCAGTAAAGATTACTGACATTTTACAATTGAAATTAACTAGCAGAATATTGGTAATTTTACCAATATTCTACTAGCAGCTTTCTCCGGCACCCTTTTTACTGGACAAGTATGCAATTGCTTTTGTTGTTGATACTTTTGTATTACAGATTGCCCAGCAAGCTCATGGTGAACCAGAACTCCTAGGAGTGTGTAAGGGGCTGAAAAGGACCGAAAAGCCCTCTTACTAAAAATGCTTTGCAAAATAGAAAGGTTCCTTCTTAATACAGAAGGTACTGTACTTGCGATTATTCAGATTGGAGTGAGGATGCAAGGTATAGTAAGTATCTCATTTTTCTCACAGGCTTACTTTAAAGGACAGCTGTGCTTTCAATAGTTCCATACCAGTAAAATAGATTGCATTTCAGTGAGTCCACATTTTCAACTCGTTTATATTAGATCTGAAATAACATGATTGCCTACTTTGTTTGAATTACACCAGTTCTTAAAGCTGATCTTGAACTAAGAATGTCCTCTCTGCTCTAAAAGATATGCAGCAGCATAATAACCTTTAAAGAAAAACATTTCCTTGTTACAGCTGATACAAATCCTAACATGAATCTCCAGCGTTTCTACTTCCTGCTTTCATGGAAGCAGACATATTGTTAACATCCTGTGCTTTCAAATGAGCTTATTTGCTGTGGCAGTCAGCTGACACAGGGGAGAGATCAAATTACAACTTGTGATTAGACACAGATGAGGGGAAATTAGACAGGCTAAACTCTCTAAATACTTACAGGGTATGTTTCTCTCTGTTTTCCTTTCCTGTTGTCCACTTTAATAACATGACTTAGCAAGTGTATTGAGGATGCTGGAATGTCAGGGACATGAGAAGGCAAAACTCCTGAAGGTATTGTCTCCCACAATGGTGTACCAATAGGGTATAGAGAGGTTGCGGCCAAGCCAGGGCCCCTGGACCAGAGGGGCCCACAAGAGCCCCCCTTCAACCCCTTTATTAGCTCCTTATTATTATGTACTTTAGATAATGATAATCATTATCAAACTATCCCCTCCCCCTGCTGACCTGTCTCTGAAACTGCAGCTATCCTTGCCAGGTATTGGTGCTCCATATCACTTGTTATACATTGAGATGGGATGAATCCCAAGTTTCATTGAATCCCAATCCAAAAAGATTCTCGAATCTTTTGAATCTCTCAAATCTTTCAAATCATGTACATACTGTAAGAATTGTGTTATCCGTGTAAGAATTGTAATTAGACTTAGTGTCACGCTTGCCAGGTACTAGCTATAGGTCAGATCGTATGCCCATATGACTGGCATCTAATCCAGCCCTAACACCTGCGCAAAGCTCCTACCTAACAACAAACTAAACTCCTGCAGGTAGATGTCGGTGCAGGCAGCAGACAAGGGAAATCCGATAAACAAGCAGAGGTCATAATCCAAGAACAGGTAACAGGACAGAACAGGTTTAAATACTACATGCAACCAATCAGTGGCCCGGCCACATGCACACAAGAGCCAATCACACGCAAGCATCAATCAGCTGACAGCGTGATCAGCTGACACAGATGACCACAACAGGTCAGCTGACTCACCCAGTACTGACCAGCAAGACTTCCTGACAGTATCAGCCATAGCACAGTGATCAAGCGCACCACCTCTGACGTGGGAGACCAGGGTTCAATCCCAGGCAAGGGTCAGCAACCAACACTTTATATTATTATATAAACCCCCGCCTGAGTGTCAGCTGACTCTACTTCTGTCGCTGCCTCAGACCATACTGCAGCCGAGAGGAGCGATTCCTTACACTTAGAATAATATAAATAAATTGATGTAGATTTTTCTACAGAATAAAATACACAAGAATAACCCTTTTCCTTTGTTACTGTCACTTACAGCAGGTCATGAAAATCTGACAAGTTTTGGACTAGTCCATCACCTCATGGGAAATTCATGGGTAATTCTTTATATTGAAAGCACTAACTGAACAGCAGTTGTTCAGTCCAACTGCCAAAATAGTGTACTAGCGAGTAGGGAGGTCAGCCAGCATCGCTGTATAGGTCCATTCTAGGGAGAGCTTTTATAAAGCATAAAAGTCATGTTCAAATTCAGGAGAATCCTGAATTCTCCTGCAAAACACACTTCAGCACCCGATGTAGTGGACAGACGCATTTGCAGCTTACGTACTGTAATGGGGGTGTCTCTGCATCCTGCAGAGAAGAAATATAGGAGACAGAGACAGAGCCCAATAGTATAGTATATTATTATGCAATTGAAAAATGAATTCAACAAAATACTACTCGCAAAAGGAGGTTGCAAGGGCAACCGACCGTAGGAAGCAGGTGGAGACCATAAACCCGACTCCACTCGGGGTAGTCCCAGCCGGGACTTGGATGTGGTCGCTCTCCTTGGAAAAATAGGTACAGAAGTCCACTGTGGTGAACCCACAGTGGTCTGTCACCACCCCTCAGACACTGATTGTATGGGGGTAAACTAAGCACAATAGAGGTAAAGAGGTGCCCTGGTTGAGATAAAAGCATCTAAAAACAGCTTAAAATCAAGGAAATAATATGAGGTGGCTTACCTCAATAACGAAATCCTTGTATATGACAAAAGATTTTTATTTAGCACAGTCAACGCGATTCGCGGGTCTGAGCCCGCTTCATCAGGCCAATAAAAGTGCCTACAATGGTAAAAGAGCTCCTCAATATAACTGTATCAATAGCGTTATATACTAATACAATAAATATTTATGCATTATTAACATAAATGTGTAATGCATAAATATTTATTGTATTAGTACATAACGCTATTGATACAGTTATATTGAGGAGCTCTTTTTCCATTGTAGGCACTTTTATTGGCCTGATGAAGTGGGCTCAGACCCGCAAAACGCGTTGCCTGTGCTAAGTAAAAATCTTTTGTCACATACAAAGATTTCGTTATTGAGGTAAGACACCTCATATTATTTTCTCGTTTTTAAGCTGTTTTTAGATGCTTTTATCTAAACCAGGGCGCCTCTTTACCTCTATTGTGCTTGATTTGCAGGTTACGCTGCGTTCATGTGACTCCAATGCTTACTCCTTCCAAGCTATAAGGAGGAAGCACACCGTGCTGCATCAGGTCCTGAAGTGCCATGTGCACTAGTATACAGGACTGCAGTCATTCTCCTGAATTCGAACACCAACACTACATAAAAGTAATTAGAATCCGCCATGATGAGATTGACTATCCAAAAACTGTCAAATCTGTCAGCTTTTTACTACCGACTGTAAGTGGCCGCAACATAAGAAATAAAGTCATTTATAGTGCATTTTAGAAATGTACATTTTATATTTATGTATTTTCATTTTAAAATGTTTTGCGATATTAGTCCTTCAACCCATTAGCAGCTTCATTAGAGTTCTCTCATATGAGATAAGTGTCCTGCTTTTGACCTCAGTCGGCAGAACTCCTTGTGCTGTAAATTCTTGGAATGGTTTGATGTCTCTCTACTAGCAGAAAATATAATAACTTGAAAGCAGAAGACCTCTGTTATTGTTTCACACTGCCCCCTAGGGACAAGTGGCCATAAATGCACACTACAGCAGTGCTAATTAGAAGAAAGGGAAATGTAACAAATAAGAAATAAAAAAAATGTGTTAAAATAAATTAGCCTGGAGTACTTGCAAGGCTCTAAATAAATTGCCTTCTAAAGGGTTGAGAAAGTGGAATAGCAAACAAAGTTAGCCAATAATTCTGACTTGAGTCCTATGGGAGAAAAGCGCTATAGAAATGTTATTGTATTGTATTGTCTTTCAATGCCGTACAGGTAAATGAGATTTAAAACGTCCAAGGACTGGGCGCCTGAGCTGTAATTACCAGCAGCTTTTTAATAGAAGAACACACAAAAATTTGCACAAGCTTGCTGTTGGCGTCGCTGTGCACAATTACATCTCACGTCTGACTAGATTACCTTTGAATGGATGGGAAACAATGCTGGGCTCTAGCCTTGCATCCAGGCCCAAGCAAATGGCAGCCTTTTATTTTGCTGGATTTTCCCCTCGCTGCTTCGCGGCTCTCTCCAGCAGCTTTATCGCCTTTTATTCAGTGACAGGCAGCATTTACATCTCTTCCAGTACATCCTCCTACGACCAAACACTGCTCTGTTTGAAAGTGTGCAGCAGCTTGACTGCTGTTTTTTTTTCTCCTGCCCACGTCTCGTAGTCCCTGCCACCATTGCCCTGATTAACTGTATTATAACTCCTACACAACTGCATACAATGTTAGCTTTGTCCCCTAATGTAAAGAGCAAGAGCCAAGAATCGTTAAAATAAAGGTGTTGGCGAGGAAGGACTGATGGGGCTTGCTGTATTAAGGTGCTTGTAGTTGTGAAATGCAACAATGTGGCAATCGCATGTACGGAATTTGTATTTGCTTATTTAAAGTGGACATGAACTGTTGCACAGGACAGAAGGAAAACAGAACGAAATGCACCCTGTATGTATTTAGAGAGTTTAGCCTGTCTAATCCTCCCTGATTTGTGAATTGCAAGTGTAATTTGACCTCTCAGATGTGTCAGCTTAGGAATCTCCCCTGCCATGCCAGAGCTGCTAATTTGTATACACCTGATGTTAACCCTATGTCTACCTCCATGAAAGCATGAAGTAGACACACTGCAGATTTATTGCAGGATTTGTATCAGCTGTAATAAAGAAAAACATTTTTTGTTTAAAAGTTATTATATAATAGCAAATATATCGGTGCCAAAGAACAAAGGAACCGCCGCTGAGAGGAACAATGTCCAAAAGTTCAGAAGTCAGGCATACATCAAAGGTCAGTGCAGGTTTAGAAAGGCATTATATGTAGGGAATGATAAGTTCTTCACCACAATATATCAAATGCACAGAGGTAGATATCCGCCAAACATCAAAACAAGAAAAGGTAACAGGCGGCACCATTGTCTATTGATCTACGATTGGCCATTACATGCGCGCTAATCTTCCGGGGTTCCCAGTTTATGGGCCCCGTATGTGAGTTATTGTTTTTATATCTACTGCCTTTTAAAGAAATTTTATGTAAATAAACGGGTTACGCTTAGATATTGCCGTTTTTGTTTTCCTATATAAATTCCTGAAACTTTACCTCCATACGGATGTCCACTGGATCTTCACGACGTCTGATGTTCCCTGGACGTTATCTGTGACCTGAGCCATTTTACAACCTTATAATGTGGGTTGTTGGGAGCTGGTAAGCCTTTTCTTGTTTTGATGTTTGGCGGATACCTACCTCTGAGCATTTGATATAATGTGGTGAAGAATTTATCATTCCCTACATACAATGACTTTCTAAATCTGCGCTGACCTTTGATGTATAAAAGTTATTATGCTGTTGCTTATCTTTTAGAGCAGAGAGGTAGTTCTGAGTTCAGGTCCGCTTTTGATCGTACTTCTGACATCAGGAATGTTCTGTGTTTGTGCAGTTTAAATTTTTGTGTAATACTCAAGCGCAGAATGCTCCCGGTCACGTGAGCAAGAGATGCAAGCGGACGCACCACGCATGGGCAGCAGCCTGCAACTACAGCTGTAGTTGGAGATCTTTCAGAGGGGACAGCGGCACCTTGGAGGGCCACAGAACTACAGCGGGGGACCTGATACACTGCTAGGGGTTGGAAGAAGTCCCAAGTAAGTACACACTGTATTATGCAAATTATACTTTTTTTCTGAGTTTCCTAAATAGCCAATGCAAGTGTCATTTTTTAAGTAATCAACCATTAAAGAGTATAAATGTTACTGAACAACCCTCCTAATGGTTACCATACATTTTTCACAAATAAAAAACTTAAAATGCACTGTTCCAAATTATTATGCACAACAGAGCTACAAAACATTTTGGGCTCGATTCACAAATCGGTGGTAACCTAGTTAGCACGCCTAAAGGCTTTGGGCGTGCTAACTAGGGTGCTAAGTAGTTAGCACGCACAAAGCTTTAAGAAATCGTGTGCAAAGTTATGCGCGCAAAACTTTACGCGTGTAAACCTTTATGCGTGCATAAAGGTTTACTGTGCGCATAAAGGTTTACGCACGTAGTTTTGCGCACATAACTTTGCATGCGAAAAGCTCTTTTAGGCGTGCTAAGGGGCTTTTCACAGGCATGCTAACTGTTAGCACCGCTTTGTGAATCAAGCCCTTTATAGGTTGTGTAGGTTTTTATAGGTTTCCATGTACCATGGAAAAATGTGGTAAGTCCACATACTTTTCATAGGTCATTTTCACACCTTCAGAGGTCATAAAAGAGGCCGACCAGCTCTCTACCCATGATTCCATCCCAAAACATGACTCCGGCAGCTCCTTGCTGATGTTGCAGCCTTGTTCAGGCATGGTGGCTGTCCACCAACCTTTCCACCACTTCATCCATCTACACCATCCACAGGTTGCACAGCACTAATCAGTAAACAAGACTGCATGAAAACTAGTCTTCGTGTAGTCTTGGCCCCGCTGTAGTTGTTTCTGCTTGTGAGCATTGGTTAGGGGTTGCCAAATAGAAGGTTTATGCATTACTGCAATCCTCTGGAGGGTTGATATTCCCAGGACTCCAAAGGCACCAGCAGCTTCAAATACCTGTTTTTACTATGTAATGGCATTTTAGCAGTTGCTCTCTTAATCCAATGGTTGTCTGGCAGAAACATTCCTCATTCTACCTTTATCTGCACAAATACATGTGTGTTCTACATCAGTTATAAATCTTTTGACAGTACAATGATAACACTTACATTTTCGTGAAATAACTAAGGTTTTTTTGTACCTTGCCCAAGGCAACTTTTTCATGCTTTTTGGCAGCAGAGAGATCTTTTTTCTTTCCCATAATTGCTTGAAAATGGTGGTCTGCTTTATCATTTGCACCTATCAGGTTACTACTTGATGTTATCTGGTTCACTGCCGTTTTTATATGTAACATCTATAATGCCTCTCAAAGTTCTGGTCACTTTAGGACATTGTGATCCCTGTATGCAGTGTCTCGTGATCTTTATCGATATGTCTTTTTCACTGCTGTTTTTTGAAAAATTATAAATAAAGAATCTTAAAAAAAAGGAAATGTTGGTCTGCTTAACTACTTTGGCCTCCTGGACGTAGTAGCTATGCCCAGGAGGCCATGTGCGCGTCCGCGCGCTCCCGGGGCCGATCGCGCGCGTGCACGTGCGCTCCCGGCCGCAGTTCGTTAGCCTGGCAATCACTGATTGCTCTCCCCTGCTGAAAAAGCGACAGCTTCTCTCGGAAGCTGTGCTTTTTCTGGCTGTAACGTCCCCCATATGTCGCTCTAAGCGTATGTTACGCTTAGAGTGACGTCATGTAAACAAACTCATGGCCGCCATCTTGTGGCCAAAAAGTAAAACTACAACTACAAGTGAAAAAAATAAAACTCAAGACACATTTACATTATAAAACTATGGCTTGCATCCCACCCTCCCAAAAATACCCAAATAAAATGTTTAAAACAAAAAACAAAACAAAAACATTACAATAAAAAAAACATGTAAATATTTACCTAAGGGTCTAAACTTTTTAAATATCAATGTAAAGATGAAATATTTCAAAACATTTTTTATCTTAAACTTGTAAATAGTGATAGATGCAAAACGGAAAAAATGCACCTTTATTTCCAAATAAAATATTGTCGCCGTACATTGTGATAGGGACATAACGGTGTAATAACCGGGACATATGGGCAAATACAGTACATGAGTTTTAATTATGGAGGCATGTATTATTTTAAAACTATAATGGCTGAAAACTAAGAAATAATGAATTTTTTCCGTTTTTTTTCTTATTCTTCCTGTTAAAATGCATTTACAGTAAAGTGGCTCTTAGCAAAATGTACCCCCCAAAGAAAGCCTAATTGGTGGCGGAAAAAACAAGATATAGATCAGTTCATTGTGATAAGTAGTGATAAACTTATAGGCTAATGAATGGGAGGTGAAAATTGCTCGGATGCATAAAGTGAAAACGACTGAAGGCTGAAGTGGTTAAAGGATACCCGAACTTAAATGTGACATAATGAGATAGACATGTGTATGTACAGTGCCTTGCACACAAATAACTATGCTGTGTTCCAGTTTTTCTTTCTCTGTCTGAAAGAGTTAAATATAAGGTATGCAATTGGCTGACTCAGTCCTGACTCAGACAGGAAGTGGCTACATTGTGTCCCTCACTGATAAGAAATTCCCCTTTTTTACTTCTTTCTTGCTCTCAGAAGCGATTTTCTGCTAGGAAAGTGTTTTATAGTTGGAATTTCTTATCAGTGAGGGTCATACTGTAGTCACTTCCTGTCTGAGTCAAGACTGAGTCAGCCACTTGCATACCTTATATTTAACTCTTTCAGGCAGAGAAAGAAAAAAAGGAACATAGCATAGTTATTTGTGTGCTAGGCACTGTACATACACATGTCTATCTCATTATGTCACATTTCAGTTCGGGTATCCTTTAATAATGGGGAATACATTCTTTAGTAGTTTTTCCTTTAATTGGGCTCCCCTGGCAAACTACTTATCACAGGTGTCCAAGATTGATCTAAATGATCAAAAGAGCCCTGAGACACAATATCATCCATGAGTTTAATTAAAAACAAAAATATTTAATCTTCATGACACTTAAAAAGACACTGTAAGGAAAATGTGCCCCTAATGGGCATCTACCAGAATATCCAGGAGGCAGAGGACGGTGGCGAGGGAGGGGTCAGTGTGGAGGGGGCTGGAGGAAGCCCCAGGCATGTAAAAAACGTTTCCACCTTTTCATCTCCGGTACACTTTAAATACAATTTGCATAATAATTTGGAACATGGTATTTTTTTCTCCCCCTAGCTCAGATATCCTTTAAATGCAGGTCAGTGTGCTATAATAATTACTTACAAAGAACAAACAGAAAAGAAAAACTGCCGCAAAAGTCTACATTTTAAGGGCTGGAGCCCACTAAGAGTCCTTTCGGAGTGTTTTTCAATCTCTGGCAATGCAAGTCAATGGCGCTGAAGCAACTGAAACTTTATCCAAAATTTCACATTTTGGCGCAATAACACTTTTGTACAAAGTAAAGGATTGCTGCACTTTCCAAGCGGTGTACAAAGTGATTTTTCTGTGTTTTTATAACAAAACCACTCGCTGTACCCAAAAACCCTCGCAAAATCCTGTTTCCTTCCTGTTTTCCTGTTGATGTAAAGAAGCAAGCAAGGAGTGCATCTAAGGAGAAGACAAACATCAAAGGTGACAGTTGAGCAGAAAAAAAGCCTCATTGTGCAGAAATGGCTGCCAAATGGTGGTTTCATACCGAGAACCTAATATCAGCAATATCACCAAAACCAATGTCACATACTTCCTCAGCAGTGTCACAAATAGCCAAATAACTCTCCAAAAGGTACAACCAGCCAGAAATCTCACGAAAACATCCACAGAATGCTGAGACCCTGTCTTTTTATATTGCACTGCTTGTACTTCAGCCAATCATGTTTCTGTGGCTACCAACCAATCATCTCGATTCACAACTCTTTTCAGCTCCATAGCAACAAAAATACATTTTTATTAACCAGGTTAAAATTGCTAAAGGAAATCGACATATAAATTGCTGTAGGTGATTGAATTGATTGGACACTTTAAAAACTAGGGCCCTTATTCAATTAACTTTTTCTCCTGAACTTTCTCCTAGGAGATAATTTTTCAACTTAATTTTATGATAACTTTGCAGCACTTTACAACTGAAAAAGTACCAACAAGTAGGTGAAAAAGTTATTATTTTTAGTATTTCCTTGCTGTCTATTTACTTGTTTGCTACATTTTGACAAGGTGTCAAAATATCCCCTAAGACAGGGGTGTAAAACTCAAATTGAACACTAGAACCTAGTTGGGGGCCAACCTCAATGTCTACTGGCCACCTTGCTCCCTTATAAAGCTCCCTGGTGTCTAATGGCTCTCCTGAAATCACTATACAGTTCCTCTGTGTCTAGTGGTCCTCCCTCCATTTACCATTATACATTTCCCTGGAGTCTAGTAGCCCCCACTCTCCCCTATACAGTTCCCTGGTGTTTAGTACTTTCCCCCCATCTCCCCCATATGACTTTCCTGGTGATCTAGGGCTTCACTTCCAATATAGCTGTGGGTGGGCCAAACATAATGCAAAGTGGGGAAATCACTTAGGGGGCCATATTCAATGGCTCTGACATGTATGACCTAGGAGAAGAAGTTAATTGCACATGGGCCCTGGTCTTTTTCCAGTGTCCATTAAAATTACCTATTTATTCTTTTTAAAGCTATGTAGTTGTTATATGATTACTCCTCCTACTTTTAAAGGACCACTCCAGCGAGAAAAAATAAGCAGTTCAAATCAGACAGAACCGATAGGTTTTGGAATAGTCCATCTCCTCATGGGGTATTCTCAGGGTTTTCTTTGTTTTCAAAAGCATTCACTGTGCAGCATTTGCTAACTCTAACTGCCAAAGTACTAAAAAAACAGCCAACCTCCCTACTCACTTGCAAACTATTTTAACAGTTAAACAGCTGTCAAGGAAATGCTTTTGAAAACAAAGAAAACCCTGAGAATCCTCCATGAGAAGATGGACTAGTCCAAAACCGGGTCTGTCAGATTTTAAATGCTTGCTTTTTTTGCTGGAGTGGTCCTTTAAAAAGAACCGAAGGCGGTTTGTGGGGGAGGGGGCAGATAGGACACAAGAGGCATGTTCTCTGCCTCATGACATGCCTCTTTGTCCCCACACCGCCGCTCTCTGGTCCCCCCACCAACGTGCTATAGCCTCCCGAGATTAGCGACAATATGTGTCACTATCTTGAGGGTAAACATTGAGGAGAGGGATTTCTTGTTCAAAACGCCTGCCAGGGGCGTTCCTGCAGGGTTGCCATTGGGCAGCTCTCCCTGGCCGAGCCCCCTGCCACTCCTCCGCCTCCCTGCATGCTGGATGAGAGAATCAATCTCTCCTTCCAGCGTCATGACTGAGAGGTCATGAAAGTGAAAGTGGGCAAGTGTGGCCTACAGGAGCGGAGGGGAGTAGTGTTTTTGGCGGCTAGCCTAGGTTTTTTTTTTTATATTATGAGCCCACTGTGGGCTCTCTTTAACTTTAAGGAATTTCTTTAAAGCAAACACCATTGTCATTGGGATACCACCTCCACCCCCATATCCCCCCCCCTTTTTTAGGGGGGACAAGTTTTGAGACCCTCAGTTTTTTTCTGGAAGAGCGAGCCAACACCCATGAAGATTCAAACACCCCAGTAAGGACAGGTTCTCCTCACTTGCCTAATACTGTGGTTGCTGGTCTTGCAACCCACACTGAGTAACTGTTCATTACACCTATCTACATTCATCTGATGCTGCTGACTACACTATACGGGGCTCCTGTGCTCTCTGTGTGCTTTTGTGGCTTTTTTCTGGAAGGGTCTTCGGACTACTCCAGACACCATCCTTGATGCAAATACTGCTTCCACCAAAACCGGTATTCAAGTCAGCAGGACTAAAACTTTACACGGTGTGAATAAAATTCTGGCACTGCATATAAATTTACCGTGAGCCGTTTAATTAGCCGCTCATTAGTTAACTGGCAGCTGCTGCATCTAATTAGCTAAACGCTAAGCTCCAGTTCAGCCCCTGCAGATTCTGTTTCGTGTTGGATATTAGTCAAACTTTTTAATCATTATTAGCAAATTGAATCTATGAAACCTATCATTTCTGTGTATTTAAAGTGAACCTTAATTGAGAGAAATATTTATTTCCTTTTAAACAATGCAAATTGCCTGGCTTACCCTGCTGAGCATCTGCCTTAGGCTCCTTGCTTGCTATCAGTAGTACGTTGCAATGCGATTATTTTTCAATCACAGTACAATGGTTTTGAAAATACAGTGAAGCATACAGTACCATGAAAGTATGCCTCACTGCCAATGTATCCACTGTGATATTCCGAGGGAACCCATCTCATTGCACAGCACCACAATTAATGTAATAACTCCATAACACTATTATTCCAATTGTGTTACAATACAAGGATTTTGCTCATTGATGGCCCTAATACCCTTAGGCTGGATTCACACAGCTCCATATTGCATATTGTGGGTATGTAGTGTGAACTGCAATGGAGATCGGACATAGACTGTAAGTCAAAACCTGCATGCAGTGAGTTAGAATAAAGCAATTTGTTACTACAGTGCACAGAAGTGTGAAGAGAACAGCCCCATAGAATCGTATGGGCAGTGAGTTGGCATGCAGAATTATTCTCCTACGCAATAGATGTAGTGTGAAAGGGCCCAAAGCCAGAGATAAAGGCCCGTAACGTGGTGTGCATGACATGCAATAAACTGAACGCAAGTTCAAGCCACGGCAGTGCTTTCTTCTACTTTACCATTATTCAAGAGAGTCTGAAGCCATTTTGTTTACCACCAGCAAAGATGATTCGCTGCATTCCCATGGCAGAACGATGTCTTTACCCCCTGAAGTCTCCGTGGCAAAATCCTCCATTACTTCCTGGTAGAGGCAGAGCTGTTTGCAGTAGCTTCGCCTACAGTTCAGTCAATCACCGCTGATCGCCGCCTCTCCCCACCCCTCTCAGTGAAAGAAGACTGAGAGGGGCGGGGAGAGGCGGCGATCAGCGGAGATTGATTGGACTGGAGGCAGAGATACAGCGCAAAGCTCTGCCTCCCCCGGGCAGCAAAATCCACGACCTGGAAAGTCGTGGAATTTTGCCCGGGATTTGGGGGGATAAAGATCTTGTTTTGCCGTGGGGATGTGGCGAATCATCTTTGCTCATAATGCTGAACAGGAGTGGTAACTCTAAAGAAATAATTTTAATGGCTTCAGACTCTCTTTCACAGTGCGGTGGTAGGAGTGGTGTACCTACCTGGAGGATCGGCACCGGCAACAGCTCTCCTAACCAGGATTGAGCTTTACCCTAGACCAAGAGTTTACCTGAACCCGAAGCTAGAGATCCTGAAAAATCATCTAGATCAGTTTCATCAAGATCATCAAGATTCAGTTTCTTACTGAAGCCTGACTGGATTGAACTAATCAGAAAAAGAAGAGAGAAAAGAGTGCCTCTATAGTGCAATAACTTTAATTCAGTTTGCAAATTGCAAAAGAAATGCACGCACAAGATCGCAAAAATTTGCAAGCGTATCTCACACGCCCAATGTTCCACTCCTCGGGCGTCGGCTATGGCCTGTAGGGGACATCAACAAGGGTACGTGGTGGGTCTGGAGTCCAGGCAAATTCTGCATGCCAGGTGATAAAGACGATTCATTTCAACACATCAATGTGTCTTTGTCGAATCAGGATGCTCATTGGCATTATCACCTGCAACATGGAGCTTGCCTGGACTCCAAACCTACCACGCACCCTTGTTGATGTCCCCTGCTGGCATCGGTTGACGTCTGAGGAGTGGAACAATGAGCATGTGAAATATGCCTAACACCATATGGCACACGCCCCCTAGTGGCCGGACCGCACAATGCCTTCCAATCGGTTTCAACACACAGACCATGCAATCTGTGGTCGCAATCGGTGCGCAGAGACCACTGGAATTTGCGCAGCAGACAGGCTAGACGGGAGCTTGTGAGTTACAGTAACACAAATTACACACTATTTCAGGGTATAAAACTGCCACCACTCCTGCAGAAGGGCAGGAGACCTAACCTCACTGATACTAATACCTGCAAATAAAACAGTTAAAACACACACTATTTTATCTAACTATCAACAGTAGTAGTGACTCTTCAGAATGCTAGGATTCTTTCGGTGTGGCTGAACAGCAGGTATAGCTGAACAATAAATGACTTTTAGAAGTCTTTTTATTGGTAAATGCAATATAATTAATTAATATATACAGAAAATCATTAAAATCAACAGTTATAGAGATGATAGTAGCGCAGTATAAAAATAAAAGTGAAGAAAATAGACAAAAAACAGAGAATAGTGCCCGTATCCAATTTATAATTGATAGTTTATCTATACATAAAAAATATATCTAGCCTTTGGAGTTAAAACCATATAAGCATAAAGGGTTTCATATACAAGGTCACTTCAAAAGTTCTCCACTATATCCCCTTCTGCATATACTTTCTAAAAAAAATGTTTTAATAAGTGGAGCAATATAACTTCATTCATGCCATACGCACTGTCATGCATACCATGGAGCCACCTGAATCTCTAATAAAAATTCCCCATAAAAAGTTCTCCAATAAAATCTGTGTAGATAAGTGCATTGGGTCAATCCACCTATATATTTATAGCAGTCCCCTCCGTTATCTCAGAGTATCTATCCACCTGCCGCAAAGGACGCTTTCAATCCCTTTTGCGTCCAGTCACTTACGCGTCTTGCAACTTTTCTAATTTCCACATGCGGGTTCCGGCCGGTAGCCTTGCAAGCAGGACTCCTCTCTCTTTCCGTATCGCTGCCCCCCCCCCCCCGGTATGGCGTCCGTTTGCAAGCTCCTTACAGCTCCGTGCGCTCCGGCTGTACAGCTTTCCGGGTGATTGGCCAGTTGGGAGTGACGTCACTTCCCTTTCCGGGCTCCTGCGTTCCAACCAGCGTTCCACTGCGATTTCCTGCTTTCAAAGCTCCCATATGCAACCATGCACCTTATGCTGTACGTGCTTTTGTTGCAGAATGTGGAAACACTGCGTGGATGCTTCTAGAGCCCTTCACATCGACATGTTTCGATAGTATACGACTATCTTCATCAGGATGAGGGATACCCACTGGCCACCACTTCCTGCTTTTTATAGACATCCAATCTATCAAATCTCCACCTTCCCTTAAAGGGGAAGTTACCCTCAGTTCTCTAAGTCTCAATTTTTCACCCTCCATAGATTATTTTTGCATTTTCTAAGCGTTTTTAGGCATTTATTGGGCATTTTTCAAGCATTTTCTGGACATTTTCTGATCATTTTTCAGTCATTTTTTGAAAACATCCTCCTAAAAGCCCCCCCTCTCCCTCCATAGAGACCTAGGTGATCCATGCACTCAGGTGGCTCCCATTCATCTCATTGCAAAAAAACAAACATTTCCCATTCCTCATTTAAGCCATTAGGTACCATAGTGTTTAGATTAAAAATCCATTGGCTTTCTTTTCTTGACATTTTTGCTATGTAGTTTCCCCCTCTGGGGTCTATCCAGATTATTTCCAATCCAAAAAATACCACATTCAGGGCCGGATTTACCATAAGGCACACTAGGCACGTGCCTATAGGCGCCTATTTGTGCAAGGGGCGGGTTTTAAATAGTCCCCTTCTTAGTTAAAAACCTAAAAATGTGTTCCCCGTTACAGCGCCGCTTGCCCCGCCCACTTACGTCACGATCCGGCGGCTGCAACTACAGTGACAGCCAGGCTGAGGGCGGCTAGTCACTCACTCTCAGTCTGTCCCTTTCTTCCCGCCCCCGCTGTATTCATGCCTGCACGCAGCGCTGCAACTTGCTAGTAAGCAGCAACTGCGTGTATAGGCACTCATGGGGAGCGGGCAGCGTGCTTGTCAGCCTCTCCTGCCGCTATCTGCTGGGCTAGGACTGGGAGAAACTGTGGGTGGCCAGGGCTGAGCAGACTTCCCTTACCTCCAGTGAAATCAGCCTGCCTGTGCTAAGAGAGTTAGTGACAACTCGAACGGAGGTAGGCAAAAATCTCCGCTCTGCCCCCCTTTCCTGTTCACAACAGCCAGAGCCAGCCAGCCAGCCCGCATGTGTAATTGGAGTGACACTAAGACAAGGGGGGCAGACGAAGCAGCCGTGTCAGATAGCCCTGTCCTGTATAGGCTGCAGCTCCACCCCCTGTGTGTATGATGTTGGGACTTGAGGGCCACGCTGAATCTGATCTTTCACTATAATCTGTGACACGAGGGGGAAGGGGTCAGGCTGGGGGCTGCAGATGCATAGCCTTCTCCTCTGATTGATTCCTGCTGCTTGGCTCCAGCCTGACAAGAGTGTCACCTGGCTGCAGCATTTGAATGGTACTTTTCCTACTGTTAGCTAGATGATTGAATGGGGGAGTGAAGGTTTTGTTTTATGTGTGTGCATGAGAAATGGTATGGGGGAGCATGTTTTCAGTGAGTGTGATCTGTGTGTGTGAGAGTGGTCTATGAAGTGATCTGTGTGTGTACGTGTGTTAGTGTGTGTGTGTGTGTAAGTGTGTTTGTGTGTGTGTGTGATCTCTGTATGTTAGTGAGCGTGTGATCTTTGTGTGTGTGTGATCTCTGTATGTTAGTGAGAGTGTGATCTTTGTGTGTGTGTGATCTCTGTATGTTAGTGAGAGTGTGATCTTTGTGTGTGTGTGATCTCAGTATGTTAGTGAGAGTGTGATCTTTGTGTGTGTGTGATCTCTGTATGTTAGTGAAAGTGTGATCTTTGTGTGTGTGTGATCTCTGTATGTTAGTGAGCGTGTGATCTTTGTGTGTGTGATCTCTGTATGTTAGTGAGAGTGTGATCTTTGTGTGTGTGTGATCTCTGTATGTTAGTGAGAGTGTGATCTTTGTGTGTGTGTGATCTCAGTATGTTAGTGAGCGTGTGATCTTTGTGTGTGTGTGATCTCTGTATGTTAGTGAGCGTGTGATCTTTGTGTGTGTGTGATCTCTGTATGTTAGTGAGCGTGTGATCTTTGTGTGTGTGTGATCTCTGTATGTTAGTGAGCGTGTGATCTTTGTGTGTGTGTGATCTCAGGATGTTAGTGAGAGTGTGATCTTTGTGTGTGTGTGATATCTGTATGTTAGCGAGCGTGTGATCTCTGTGTGTTTGTGTGTGTGATCTCTGTATGTTAGTGAGCGTGTTTGATCTCTGCGTGTTAGTGAGCGTGTGATCTCTGTGTGTTTGTGTGTGATCTCTGTATCTTAGTGAGCGTGTGTGATCTCTGCGTGTTAGTGAGCGTGTGATCTCTGTGTGTTTGTGTGTGTGTGATCTCTGTGTGTTTGTGTGTGTGTGATCTCTGTGTGTTTGTGTGTGTGTGATCTCTGTATGTTAGTGAGCGTGTGATCTCTGTGTGTTTGTGTGTGTGATCTCTGTGTGTTTGTGTGTGTGTGTGATCTTTGTGTGTGTTTGACCTCTGTATGTTAGTGAGCGTATGTGATCTCTGCGTTTGTGTGTGTGATCACTGTGTGTGTGTGTGTGATCTTTGTGTGTGTGTGATCTCTGTATGTTAGTGAGAGTGTGATCTTTGTGTGTGTGTGATCTCTGTATGTTAGTGAGCGTGTGTTATCTCTGCGTTTGTGTGTGTGTGATCTCATGTGTTAATGAGTGTGTGTGTGTGATCTGTTTGTGTGTGTGTAGTGTACGTAATCAAAGGGCACCTAACAATGTGGGCGCCCTGGCAAGCTGGTAGTAAAATATAGGTAAATTACCAATATTTTACTATTAAAGTGTAAAGAAGGATTGTAAAATATTGGTATTAAATACCGATATTTTACTATAGCTCCACCTACCCCTACTTTCACACAAAACCCTCCCCCCTGACGCCTAACTATCCCACACTGCACAGACACCTTACTGACACCTAATACTTACCACCCATTCCGCACAAACACCCTACCTGATGCCTAACTGCGCCCCCCCCCCCCCCCCACACACACACACCCACACAAACACCATACCTGACCCTTAACTGCGCCCACGCCACCAATTGCCACAGAAAAAGAAAATAACGTACTTTTTCGGGCGCCACCATAGGCCCATTTAAATAGTGTAATTGAGGAGTAAATAGATCACCCAATACATATTGGGTACTGGACTGCTAGGATGCTTTTTAACAGGCACCGAGGGCGCCCACATTTCCACTCTGCTGCCATTTCAATGTCTTGCATAGTTTTATTTTGCAACAAAAGGGGGTGTGGCTTAAGGTGTGGCCTGTGCTGCGTGGGCGGAGTTTAGGGCGCCAGATCTTCTGTGCCTATAGGCTCCACAGCTCTAAATCCGGCCCTGACCACATTATTCAATTTGCTTCCATGATGCTGTCTGAAATGTTTCGAGAGGAGATGCCCCTCCCAACCCTTCAAAATATTATTAAAATGTTCCCCTATACGTTTATGCATTTCCCTCTTTGTGCAGCCTATATACCTTTTGCCATACGGCATATGCCGGCAATATACAACCCCCCTGGTGTCACATGTTATTAATTCATCAATACTATATATTTCCTTCCCCTCCTTTACTTGTAAAATGTTGGCATATCCCTTAGTTCTATGACAGTTCTGACACCTCCCACATCTTACAAACCCCTCCCCCTGACTCCTTTGTAGGTCTCCTCCATTATGATTGGCCGTAGCTATTTTCAGGCCTATATTGCTTACTTTTCTAAACACAAAAGAAGGGTACTCTCGCAATATTTCCCTCAAAATGTTATCACCTTTCAGAATCCCCCAGTGCTTTCTAATAATCCCCTTTACACAACCTATTTGTGAGTTGTATTTCAAATTCAATCTCATTGAAAAATCTGCAGTATCCTGCTTTTGTTTTTTTTCCAACAATGTTTTCCTCTCCATCATCCCCACCTCCCCTTTCACTTGTTCCAGTGCATCCTTCTCATATCCCTTCTCCATAAATTGTCCCAACATTATATCGGCTTCTTTTTTATATTGCTCCTCCTCTGTACAATTCCGTTTAAGTCTCATGAATTGACCTTTGGGAATGTTCTCCAACCATGCCGGTAAATGGCAGCTGTTAGCCAAGATGTATCCATTCACATCTGTAGCTTACCTATAGGTTCTAGTTTTCAATTCCGCTCCCTCTATATAAATAGATACATCTAGGAAATTAACCTCCCTCTCACTTATCTCTGCTGTAAACGTCAGCCCCCAATCATTGTTATTTATTTTATCCACAAACTTCCCCAAAGCATCTGTCGAGCCCCTCCAGACGAGTAGGACATTATCTATAAATCTCTTCCAGAGGACCAGGTCCGCGCCCGGTCCCTCACACCCATATACATGGGTATGTTCCCAATGGGCCAATAAAAAGTGAAGAAAATACAAATACTTAGGTTCAGGTGAAAATATGTCCTTTCTGGAAAAAAAGGGAAGTTCTTTTGTTTCCGGAGCAAAGTTCAAACAAATATGGCCGCTGCTCAGTCCTCAGAGAAATAGCATGCCTTCGTGATGATGGAATTTGGAGGACTCAGGGGAGGAGTCCCTGCCAAGTTCTTTTGAATGACCCACATTTTTGGGAGGGGTCTCAGGTTCAGCCCAGGGGCTGGACAGGGTGCATTTAACCTTCTGGGTGGGTTTCTTGTGTCCACCAAATATAACATTTTCCATATCTCAGCTTACGCTTCCCGCACACACATAACAACCACAGATTCATATTCCTCAGAATATGACAATTCTTAGGACATCAAACTTGATTAGGGTAACCTGTTCTGGCATGAGGCAGCTGCAGACCTCGGTGACTGGGTATGTCAGTGGCCCCAATTTAATATTAAAATATTCACCAGACACGGACTAGCGGAATGATATAACTTTCATACCTCTCATATAAACGGTATTCCTTAAACAGGCTAAAATCAGATACAGCATTCATTTTCCCTCTGCCTCCAACAGAGTCGAGAAGTCTGATCTCCTGCTAGGTTTATCCTGTCTTTACAGGAAGGCAGCAACACTTTGGCCATTTGAGCTTACTGCTGGGAAACTTTCACACCTAGGTGTCAGTCAGAGACAAGAAGGGACTTCATGAAAAGAGTTCTGCTAGCAGCTGAGATGGCCAGATTCCCAAACTAATGCTGGGAATACATGTTACGTTTTTTGCGAAGAATCGTTCTGAAGTCTTTGATGATAAAATTCCGACATGTCCGATTCTCCGCTCGATTTTGTTGCGCTCGATTTCTTATAGAAGTGAATGGAAAAAGATAAGAAAAACGAAGATAAGATAAGAGAATCGAGCAGAGAATCAAATGGCTAATAGATCACACAGAGAATTGAATGCAAAAAGTGTAACGTGTCTTTCCAGTATAAGACCCCCCAAGGCACGACTGCCTGTTATTCCTACACATACGATTTTGATCTGGGTTGGTAACGACAATCGGTGCAGGAAACCGATTGCGATTGTATTTTCTGGTTTTCTTGCCTCACGGCTCTTCCGTGACACCATACGCTTTCCCCAACCGTAACCTCTATAACTCAACAGAATTAGCAATACTTACTTACAGAGATGGTAGCTTTGTGATTATTGCTTCCTCACATCTCTATGCCCACATTAATGGCGTCTACTGGCCTGCTACACAACATCACTGTTTTCTTCATGATTCAAGCTTACAACAAAAATTGGGTACAAATAATTTTGACACAAGTTAATTTCAGCTCTTGCCTGGCCAATAGCTAGAAAGCCATTGTTTTGGGCTTACAGATACTTTGATATCTGCTTTCAGAAAGTCCTTGTAGGGTTTTTTTTTGGGTGCTCCTAGCTCATAGACAAGTTTAGGGGAGGATTGCTGGATCCCAACCGGAATATTAATCTGCCATTTTTTAAATGAATGTGTATATGTTTCTCCTCTTCCTGACTCATGAGATACCTTGAAAAATCTGCCAACGACTTCAAGGGGCCACCAGGATTGATGAGGTTGCCAAAAGCATCTGGGAATGCTATGTGTTTAATGTTAATAACATGGGACCTTACAAAAAAATTGAACCTGCAAAAAGGGTAAGAAGTCAGCTTTGGAGGTGTCATACATGGATAATAGATCTCTGAAAGAAAACCAAGTGCCTGTGTTCAAGTGTAGGAGCTGTCCCAATTTTTTTTATCCCTTTTTGGTTCTTCTGGGCGGTGCTAGCTGGGGAGTGAGGTTTGCCCCATATGGGAATATATTTGGATATTAGCCAGTGTAATCCCATTGGTTTCCTAACGATTGTCCACGTCAAGATCATATCTCTGAAGATGACATTCTGCCTCAATGGAAGCTTGTTAGGTTTCGAGTGCAGGAGGCCATTGCCGGGACCAAGGCCGGAATTGCATCATGGGAGCTTATAGGCACAGATTTAATGGCACCCTAGACTTTTCCCTCCATGAAGCTACAAACCCCCACCAAAGAGCACCACAAGTGTGGTGGCCGTCCCAGCTGTCTCTTACCTGTCATAAGTAGCTACAGGTCTCCCTTAGCATTAGGTAGCCAGAGGTTCCCTCAGTATTAAGTAGCTAGTAGTGCCCCGACTGAAGGGAGATCTCGTCACTGGAATGCCGAGAGCTGAGTGAGTAACCTCTCATTTACACACTGCTCGGGACTCTGCATAGGAGAGAGGACGGCACTAGCTAAGGGGAGTGAGCTGCCTTTCCATCATCAGGTGCCTGTAGACATGTGCCTACAGTGCCTTATGGCCGGGACCCAAATTATAGGGATTTCTTGAGAGATCTCCCTGCACCAACACAGCCATAATAACATTAATGTCTATGGCGGCGCCCAACTGAGATGCTGCGTGGATCAGGAGCCGAGATTACCTGATCCATTTGCAGAAGGCTTCACTCCCCCTTCATTAAAGATGTTGGCTGTTATTATGTCAGTTGATACAGATAACAATGCTTACAATCAGCCGATTTCTGTAGTGACAGAAGAAGAAGCACTATGGTAATTCTAGATGAATACTTCCTGGTCTTGGGCTGCTCATGTGATAGCCCTCCAATTAATCCAGTTACTTATATTTCTCACTGAACTGCGTGTCTTGCTCTCTCCCATGTCTTCCTTGCCCTGTCTCCCTGGTATGGTATATCCTCTCTCCCCTTTACCCTTCACTACAGTGCAATATGTATATTATCTCATTATGGTCCTGCAAAATAGAATATTGCAATCCTGATCAAGTATCTCTCATCTGTTTCTGTGTTGCCTCCCATTCCCTCTGTCCTGAGCCTCTCTCACTTCTTCTCTTTTCTGTGTGTGTCTCTCTATCTCCCCTATTCCCATCTCTCATTCTTCCCCTCTACTCTCCCCCATTCTCTTCTTCCCCAAAGACACACTGACTTACACTCACTCATATCTCGTCCCCTTCACTGTCTTTCACTTTTCTCTCTCTACCTTCCCCCCACTTTCTTCTATCTCTTTCTCCCACTCTTCTGTGTCTGCATCACCATCTCTCTCCCATGTTCCACCCCCCTTCCCCCCAAAAAAAATTAAAATTCAACATTCAATTTACTATTATGTATTTTTATATCACTAATATCTCCTGTAGCACATTACAGAGTACATAGTCATGTCACTGACAGTCCTCAGAGGAGCTCACAATCTAATCTCTACCATAGTCTAGTCCTCCAGATTGTAAACCTTCAAGCAGGGTCCTCCTCCTTCTGTGTCCTACCTGATCATGCACCTCCATTACCGTGCACCCATGCTATGCTTGTGAGTGAACTCAACTTGCCTAATCTCCATGCTCCCTCCCAGTGACTGACTAAGCATTACCTTGTACTCATACTGTGCTGCGTGATCTGGTTTGCATGTATTCCTGTATTGCCATATTGCTGTATGTCACCCCTAAATATTGTCTGTAACCTAAACTATTGTCCAGCGCTGCGTTATATGTTGGCGCTTTATAAATACAATAAATAAATAGTCACAGTCTAATGTCCCACCATATCATTATTATGTATTTACGTAGCACTGACATTCTGCAGCACTTTACAGAGTACATAGTCATGTCACTGACTGTCCTCAGAGGAGCTCACAATCTAATCCTACCATAGTCATGGTCTAATGTTCCACCATATTGTTATTATGTATTTACATAGCACTGACATTCTGCAGATTTTACAGAGTACATAGTCATGCTACTGACTGTCCTCAGAGAAGCTCACAATCTAATCCCTACCATAGTCAGAGTCTAATATCCTACCACATTATTATATTGTCTGAGAGAGATCTTTCATGAATATCCCCCTTGAAAATTCTGGGTTTGCCCCTGTGGCACTCTAAACATATCACTGGGATTGCCAAGCCAATACACTCTATTGGCCAATACACGCTCCCCAAAATCACATGCTTCAATTAAAACCTACTCTTCTTGTATCCTGATAATGGCCATAGCAGGAGCACATAGAAGAGCCAGCAACCTGCCAGCTACTACTGAACTGAAGAAAACTTCTACTCCAGCCCGCCAGTGCTGCTGTGTCAACAAAGTATAATACGCAGTCAGATCAACAGGTGATTTATTCCTCTTCATGGACATTCTAACTTCCTTCCCAGCTAACACCGAGAGGAGAGCAGTCTTTTCCAGCACAGCAGTGCTGTGTCATCAGAGTCTCAAACTGACAGCACTAGGCAATCAATTTCTTTTTATTAAAGTAAAATAAAGTTATCACATCAGGATGTTCCGAATCAATTCTCAGCATCAATATTTACTGAAAGCATTGAGGTTTAATACCATAGATTGCACTGCACAAACAGTACCTCCGCATACAGGACAGCTAAGGGAGGGAAGATGTGCGGCAAAATAAATGATACAAATCTAGGTCTTCTATGTGTCCCTCTTTCAATTTCACCCTTTCACTGTTTGTGTATTAGCAGCCAGGAGGTTATGTGATTGTTGCATCCTGCATGAATCGTTTCCCGGGGGAAAAGATTCACCGTATTCTTATAAAGAAGTACAACAACTGCAATAGCAGCATATATTTATAGAGCAAACATTGATCTGAAACTAAAACAAATACCATAAAAATGACCTCTAACCCTATGTGAAAAAGTGCCGTGTGCACAAATCATAATCAAAAAATACCGTATTTTTCGGACTATAAGACGCTCCTGACCATAAGACGCACCTAGGTTTAGAGGACAAAATCCAGGGGAAAAATATATACTAAACCTTGTGCATTCATGGTGAAGGTCCAAAGCAAAAAAAAACTGGGTCCCTACCTGGGTTTTAGGCCAATTGAAAAAGACCGCTCTGTTGTGCTTTTGCACTGTATTACTCGCAAAATAAATTTTGGCCAATTGGCCTAAAATCCAGGTAGAGACCGAGTCTTTTTTTGCTCTGGACTGTTGCTACACCCTCGGTGGATACGGGTGTCGGCTGGTTGACTCTCTGGTGTCACTATTGATTGGGTTGCAGCATTGAGGTACTTTGTATCATTTTGGATCATTCATGGTGAAGGGGCATCTTGTGGTTTATGCCTTCTTTGTACCTTGTGTCTCCATGTGTCCGCCTCTGTCCTCCTTGTGTCCTCCTCTATGCTCCTTTGTTTCCCCCTTGTGTCCTCCTCTATGCTCCTTTGTTTCCCCCGTGTGTCCTCCTCTATGCTCCTTTGTTTCCCCCTTGTGTCCTCCTCTATGCTCCTTTGTTTCCCCCTTGTGTCCTCCTCTATGCCCAAACATTGTGGCAGGTTGGAGGTTCGTACTCCCTGAATTTGGACTATAAGATGCAGTGACTTTTTTTCCCCACTTCTGGGGGAGAAAAGGTGTCTTAATAGTCCAAAAAATACAGTAACCAATTAACAACTCATTAATTGTATGTGCACGAGAGGGAAAAAGATCCTGAAAAACAAGAATTCTAGTGAACTAGCTACTAGATTTTCTAAATAAAGCACGTTTTTTCTGACCAGAATTTTGGGAGGACATAGGGTTATCATACTGCTCAAGACAATGGTACCTCAAGTCAGAAGATGTCAGAGCCATGCTTTCTGTTGCCTGACTGTGTCCATGGTCATTTGTGGCTGGCAGGGACCCTCTAAACCTTCAACGGGGACCCTCTGAAGAACACACAACACTAAAGTTGAATATTTTGTGGCTGTGTTCTTTGTGTATGAGTATGGCCACACTGAGTAGGCACAAAGTACGGAAGATGCCTGCATAGTAGCCGCTCATGCATGGGTTTTTTTCTCTATGCACAAGCAGCTCCATGCTACTGTGTAGGCACGGGCCCTACTTTACATCTGCGCTGTGCGTCCGTCCTTGTACATGGAATGGGCAGCCGATAAGCAATTTGTCGGTTTAACATATTGTTAGCACTGTTTATTGTAAAGCTATAATGGATTTAAATGGAGAAATAGTGTGTTTTTTCTATTGTTTCTTTTATTTTCCCTTGTTTTCAATGTAATTGCTGCAGAGTACAGGCCCGCTCTATACATAAAATGTGTGCATTGCTATTTAATGTAAATGTACTTAAAAGAGGAACCGTAGCGAAAAGGGGGAAAAAATAAATCAATACATTGCAAAGTAGTGAGAAGTTAAAAAATAGAAGTGAGATCAATAAATGATAGATATTCGCCATGTAATTTGTTCATGTTGTATGATCCACAATCAGCCTGCATATAATCATCTTTACTACTGACAGACATGAAAAAAAGCAGGCAGCACCAACTGCCATTATTTATACCCCCCCCCCCCCCCCCCCCCACACACACACACACACTGCCGGTATTTCACACAGTGCAACAAGGCTCACAGACAGAAAACTGTCAAGACCATGGACATGATATCACACTGTGGGAGGAGTTTTACTACAATATCAGCCATACAGACCCCCCTGTAGAGATGCCGCGAAAGGTTCGCAAGCAAACGGTTCTAGACGAACTTTGGGGGTTCGCGTTCGCCTGCACTAGGCGAACTTTTGCGGAAGTTCGATTCGCCCCATAATGCACTATGAGGGTCAACTTTGACCCTCTGCATCACAGTCAGCAGGCACATTGTAGCCATTCAGGCTACACTAAGCCCTGGAGCCCCACCCCCCTTATATAAGGCAGGCTCCGGCGGCCATTAGCCTCACTCGTGTGCCTGCTAGAGACAGACTAGGGACAGCTGCTGCAGACTTTTTCTCCTAGGGACAGATTAGTTAGAGTGACCAGATTTTTGTGGGTCCAACCTGGGACGGGGAGGGGGGGGGCGCGTCGCGCACAGCGCGCCGCATCGAAAAGTGGGGAGTACTGAGGAGCGCGCAGCGACGAAGCCTGAAGCAGATAAATTGTTCGGCTTTTTTTGCATAACACGAGTGTATCCCTTTGAGAAAAGTGACAGTGGACTTGTACATGTTCCTTATTTACAGGATTAATCTGGAACTTGGTCATACATGGGCACATACATTTTTTATACATATACCTTTTTATTCATAAACACATTTTTTAGAGCACCGCATAGCTCCCATGTGTGTATATGTTGTGTGGTTTGTATGTGATAAGGGGGTTTGAGGAACCCAAACCTTTCTGGAAGAATTCTTTTAGATGTATTTTGAACATCATGTAGAAAAATAAAATAAAATTATAAGATTTTAATCACACGCGCTCCTTTACACTTTTGTTGCATGCACAGCCTTGCTAATTAATAGTGAGTGTGTGCCACTGCCAGCAGCCCAGCACATTCAGTGACTACCTGTGTGTGTGACAGGGAGGTGCACATTGTACTACCCAGTACTGCATATACCCCAGTACCTGTCGTGTTTACTTAACCCACCTCATCACTGCATATACCTAGCTTTGTGTGTGAACCCAGCTCACTGCATCGTACTACCTGTTGTGTTGAGTGAACCCACCTCACTGCATCTAAGTACCACCAAGCACCGGCAGGTCTGTGTGAGGTGGTGTTGCTGTGATTTCGTGCGGACCTGTCCCAAAATACAGTGCTCAGAAGAAGACACGTGTCATCACTTCCCAAAATTGTGAGGACGCGGTTGAGTATTTAACACAGAACACCTCATCTCCCGCAGCCACCAGCGCTACAACAAGCACCACATCCGCTGCATTTGACACTTCGCAGGAGTTATTTGGTGGTGGTGGTAGTGAAATCACTGATTCCCAGCCACTACTGCAACAACAAGAAGAAGGAGCAGGTATACCACCTCATACGTCTGAGTTAGGTGGCGATAGTATGGATGTAACGTGTGAGGAGGGGGATGATGAACCACCTGAAGTTGGTGCAGTTGAGGAGGTGTCTGAGGAAAGTGAAGCTGGGCAGGAGGATTATGATGACGATTATACGGATGTTTGTTCCCGGTAAAGGAGATGACCAGGGGGACAGTTCAGAGGGGGAGTCAGAGAGGAGTAGGAGGAGATGACTCCATGATAGAAGCAGAGGGAGCTCCTCCTCAGAAACAGCTGGGGGCAGTGTCCGGTGCCATGTATCGCCAGCTATGGACAGCGAGCCAACATGCCCTTCAACGTCAGCTGCTGATGCCACCGTAGCGCCATCACCCCAGGGGGGCTCAGCGGTTTGGAAATGTTTTAACATGTGTGTCTCAGATCGGAGCAAAACCATCTGTTGTCTCTGCCAGCAAAAATTGAGCCGTGGAAAGGCTAACTCTCACGTAGGGACAAGTGCTTTACGAAGGCACCTGGAGAGAAGGCACAAACAGCTATGGCAAGAACACCTGAGGAAAAGCAGCACACAAAAGACAAGCCACCCTCCTTCTCCTCTTCCTACTTCAGGTGCATCGTCTTCATCCGCTTTCTCCCTTGCACCTTCACAGCCACCCTCCTCCACACCGCCTCTTCCCTTCAGCGGTTCCTTCTCCTCTGCCCACAGCAGTACCCAGCTGTCCGTGAAAGAAGTATTTGAACGTAAGAAGCAAATGTCTGCCAGTCACCCTCTTGCCCAGCGTCTGACAGCTGGCGTGGCAGAACTATTAGTTCGCCAGCTATTACCATACAAGCTGGTGGAGTTGGAGGCTTTCCGTAAGTTTGTGGCCATTGGTACACCGCAGTGGAAGATACCAGGCCGCAATTATTTTTCACAAAAGGCCATACCCAAACTGTACCATGCAGTTGAGAGGCAAGTGGTGTCATCTATTGCGAAGAGCTTTGGGTCAAGGGTCCACCTCACCATAGATGCCTGGTCTGCCAAGCACGGGCAGGGCCACTACATTACATACACAGCCCATTGGGTCAACCTGGTGACCGATGGCAGCAAGCAGGGAGTACGTGGCTGCGCAGCTGACCTACTTGTCACACCTCCACGGCTTGCAGGCAGACCTCCAGCCACCTCCTCTCCACCTGCTACCACCTCTTCGCTGACGTCAGCTTCCTCCTCCTCCTTGGCTGGTGTCGCGGTCTCCTCTTCAGCTACACAGCCCCAGCACCCCAGGGCTTATGCTGCATGCCAGGTACGACGGTGTCACGCAGTGTTAGACATGTCTTGTCTGAAAGCGGAGAGTCACACTGGAGCAGCCCTCCTGGCTGCTCTTAACAAACAGGTGGAGCAATGGCTGACCCCGCACAAGCTTGAGATTGGCAACGTGGTGTGTGACAACGGCAGCAATCTCATTTCTGCGTTGAATTTGGGAAAGCTGACACACATACCCTGCATGGCACATGTGCTGAATCTGGTCGTGCAAAGATTTGTGTCCAAGTACCCAGGCTTAGAAGACGTCCTGAAGCAGGCCAGGAAGTTGTGTGGGCATCTCAGGTGCTCTTACAAGGCCATGGCACGCTTTGCGGACATTCAGCGTAGAAACAACTTGCCGGTGAGACGCCTGATTTGCGATAGCCCGACTCGCTGGAATTCCACCCTGCTGATGTTCTCTCGCCTGCTAGACCAGGAGAAAGCCGTCACCCAGTACCTGTATCATTACAGTACAAGGACACAATCTGGGAGGATGGGGATGTTGTGGCCCAACAACTGGACACTGATGCGAAATGCATGCAGGGTCATGGAGCCCTTTGAGGAGGTGACCAAACTGGTGAGTCGCGCTGAGGGCACCATCAGCGACTTGATCCCCTACGCCTACTTCCTGGAGCGTGCCGTGCGTAGAGTGGTGGATACAGCTGTGGAGGAGCGTGAACGAGAACAGTTACAGCAGCAGGAGTCGTGGGAGCGATTTACATTCGAACCCGATGTTTCCACAACACCTCCAGCAGCACAGAGGAGGGAGGAGGAGGAAGAAGAGGAGTCGTGTGGGGAAGGAGAGGAGTCAGACTCTGATGATGGTGATGAGGAAGGTGTTTCTGTGGAGGAGGAAGAGGCGGAAGCCGTCACAGGGGGCTTCTGCTGCTCCACGTTCCCGTGGTATTGTTCGTGGCTGGGGGGAGGAAGAGGCGTTGCGTCCCGTCACTGAGGAAGAGCAAGAGGAGATGGAGAGTACGTCTGCATCCAGCTTTGTGCAGATGTCCTCTTTCATGTTGTCCAGCCTGTTGAGGGACCCCCGTATCAAAAAACTCAAGGCAAATGACCTGTACTGGGTGGCCACGCTACTAGACCCTCGGTACAGGCACAAAGTGGCGGACCTGTTACCAACTCAACACAAGGTGGAAAGGATGCAGCACTTGCAGAACAAGCTGTCGATGATGCTTTACAATGCGTTTAAGGGTGATGTGGCTGCACAACGCAATCAAGGTACCACTGGCAGTAACCCTCCTCCTCCCAAGTCCACGCAGGCAAGGACGCTCCAGCGATCTCAGGGTGATGTCGGACATGCGGACATTCTTTAGTCCAACTCCTCGCCATAGTCCTTCCGGATCCACCCTCCACCAACGCCTGGACCGGCAGGTAGCCGACTACCTGGCCTTGAGTGTGGATGTAGACACTGCGAAAAGCGACGATGAACCCTTGGACTACTGGTTGAGCAGGCTTGACCTGTGGCCAGAGCTGTCCCAATTTGCCAAACAACTTCTCTCTTGCCCTGCCGCAAGCATCCTGTCAGAAAGGACCTTCAGTGCAGCTGGAGGCATAGTTACTGAGAAGAGAAGTCGCCTAAGTCACGACAGTGTTCAGTACCTGACCTTTATCAAAATGAATGAGGAATGGATCACGGAGGGCTACTGCACGACCGAAGACTAAGTCAGTCCCCACACACAGCATCTCTGCCTGCAGGCCGCTTGCCTTCTCCGCCACCACCAACAGGGTCCAGGACTCTAGGCGGATTCCTGAATTTTTAAGGCCGCTGCTAGCAGCGGCCGCTACACTAATTTTTCTGGTGCATGTACATGCCTGCCTAATTTTTCTGGCTGCACTGCGGGCAGCTGCAACAAAAAAACAAAAGGCATGTACATGTGCCCATCCCCCTTCGTGATCATTACTTTGCCGCAGTGAAGGGGCTTGTGTATCACAATGAAGCAATGACCGCCGGCTATTTGAGTGTCTCGGGTGGGGGTGGGACACAAAAGATAATAAGGTCGTTGCTTCATTGTGGTCAGACCAAATTTGATCAGCTGGACAGTCACTGTTGCAGTGCTGGGCGTAATGGAAAAAGCTACGCTTACGGATCATTACGTGTAATTTTACGCTATTACGCATTACGGAATTACGCTTACGGCGTAGACATTCAATTATGGTACATGTCTGTAATTACGCATAGACCTTACGCAATTACGCGTAAGAATACCGTAATTCAGGTTGTTACGTTATAGGCTTACGCGTAAAATCCTACTAGCAATTAATGCGTAAGGTCATGCTGCCAAGCGGAAAAGTTGACGCATGGATCAATGTTAGGTAGCCGCCGACTTTAAGTGTTAATAGCAAAGCCCCCTTAATTGCTAAGAGCCTCAAATTTGGAGAATATATTAAGGAGATCAGAAGGAATAAGAGGAAAAACATTTTTTTCAAAAAGACCTTATAGTTTTTGAGAAAATCGATGTTAAAGTTTCAAAGGAAAAATATATACATTTAAAAACCCGCCGACTTTAACGGTTAATAGCAAAGCCTGCTTAAAATTTAGGAACACCAAATTCACAGGATATATTAAGGGGATCAGTGGGAATAAGAGGAAAATTTTTTTTTTCAAAAAGACCTTATAGTTTTTGAGAAAATCGATTTTTAAGTTTCAAGGGCAAAAATGTCTTTTAAATGCGGAAAATGTCAGTTTTTTTTGCACAGGTAACAATAGTGTTTTATTTTCATAGATTCCCCCAAGTGGGAAGAGTTTTACTTACTTCGTTCTGAGTGTGGGAAATATTTAAAAAAACGACGTGGGGTCCCCCCCTCCCAGACCTCTTTAACCCCTTGTCCCCCATGCAGACTGGGATAGCCAGAATGCGGAGCACCGGCCGCGTGGGGCTCCGCACCCTGACTATACCAGCCCGCATGGTCCATGGATTGGGGGGTCTCGGAAGGGGAGGGGCAGCCAAGCTTTCCCCTCCCCCTCCGAGCCCTTGTCCAATCCAAGGACAAGGGGCTCTTCTCCACCTCCGATGGGCGGTGGAGGTGGAGGCCGCGATTTCCTGGGGGGGGGGGGTTCATGGTGGCATCTGGAAGTCCCCTTTAAAAAGGGGTCCCCCAGATGCCCACCCCCCCCTCCCAGGAGAAATGAGTATAGAGGTACTTGTACCCCTTACCCATTTCCTTTAAGAGTTAAAAGTAAATAAACACACAAACACATAGAAAAAGTATTTTAATTGAACAAAAAACATAACCACGAAAAAAGTCCTTTAATATTCTTAATTAACCATTAATACTTACCTGTCCCTTTAAAAGCCAGTTCCCACGCAATATCCTCGGAAATATACTAATCAGTTACAATGTAACAAAGTTGTTACAATGTAACAACTTTGTTACTTTGTAACACCACCGCACCCGACGTCCTCGCCGCTCACCCGCCGGCCGCCGCATACACTCTAAGTCCCCGCCGGCTCCCGCCGTCCACTCCGCCCACACCTGTCACCCATATACATGCTGGCACCCATGGGTGCCAGCAAGTATATAGGTGACATGTGGGAGAGGCGGGGAGGGCAGCGGAGCCGGCGAGGACTTAGCGTCCTAAACCCGACAGAGCTCTGAGCTATATAGCTCAGAGCTCTCTAAAGCATCTTTGTATTTGGGCTCCAAGGAGCCCCATTGGTCCTTAGCAGACCAATGGGGTTCCTTCTGATTTGAAGTCTGCTAAGGACCAATGGGGCTCCTTGGAGCCCAAATTCAAAGATGCTTAGAGAGCTCTGAGCTATATAGCTCAGAGCTCAATCGGGTCTGTGCAGCGCAGACGCGTATGCGGCGGCTGAGCGGCGAGTGACGTCGGGTGCGGCGTAGTTACAATGTAACAAAGTTGTTACATTGTAATAACTTTGTTACATTGTAACTGATAGAACATTTCCGAGGCTATTTCGAGGGATCATTTATTTAAAGGGACAGGTAAGTATTAATGGTTAATTAAGAATATTAAAGGACTTTTTTCGTGGTTATGTTTTTTGTTCAATTAAAATACTTTTTCTAAGTGTTTGTGTGTTTATTTACTTTTAACTCTTAAAGGAAATGGGTAAGGGGTACAAGTACCTCTATACTCATTTCTCCTGGGAGGGGGGGTGGGCATCTGGGGGACCCCTTTTTAAAGGGGACTCCCAGATTCCACCATGAACCCCCCCCCCCCAGGAAATCGCGGCCTCCACCTCCACCGCCCATCGGAGGTGGAGAAAAGCCCCTTGTCCTTGGATTGGACAAGGGCTCGGAGGGGGAGGGGAAAGCTTGGCTGCCCCTCCCCTTCCGAGACACCCCAATCCATGGACCATGCGGACTGGTATAGTCAGGGTGCGGAGCCCCACGCGGCCGGTGCTCCGCATTCTGGCTATCCCAGTCTGCATGGGGGACAAGGGGTTAAAGAGGTCTGGGAGGGGGGACCCCACGTCGTTTTTTTTTAATATTTCCCACACTCAGAACGAAGTAAGTAAAACTCTTCCCACTTGGGGGAATCTATGAAAATAAAACACTATTGTTACCTGTGCAAAAAAACCTGACATTTTCCGCATTTAAAAGACATTTTTGCCCTTGAAACTTAAAAATCGATTTTCTCAAAAACTATAAGGTCTTTTTGAAAAAAAAAAATTCCTCTTATTCCCACTGATCCCCTTAATATATCCTGTGAATTTGGTGTTCCTAAATTTAAAGCAGGCTTTGCTATTAACCGTTAAAGTCGGCGGGTTTTTAAATGTATATATTTTTCCTTTGAAACTTTAACATCGATTTTCTCAAAAACTAGGTCTTTTTGAAAAAATATTTTTTCCTTTTATTCCTTCTGATCTCCTTAATATATTCTCCAAATTTGAGGCTCTTAGCACTTAAGGGGGCTTTGCTATTAACCCTTAAAGTCGGCGGCTTTTTTATATTATACGGGAGCGTAATATTACGCGATTACGGCAGACTGTGTCATTTCAATGGGAGTTTACTGTCTTACGCGTAATTTGTTACGCGTAATAACTTAACCTACGGTCTACGCATAATTAATTACGCGTAATACCGTAACCTTACACGTAACGCTTACGGTGCATTTGTAGTGAATTACGATGCGTAATTACGCTAATGCGTAATTTCGGCCCAGCACTGCACTGTTGTTCTATCATTGAGCTACCACAGCCCGGCGACCATATGGGCTTGAAAAACGCCACGGCCTACACTCTGGCCACGGTGCTCACCAGTCCAGCACAGCCGTCACTACGCAAACAGCTGTTTGTGGTGCGTTACACAGTGAGTTTGGTGTGTCAGTGTGAAGCAGTACTTTAATTACACTCCCTGATTGATGTATACCCGTGCAAGATGTTTGAAAGCACTTTAGGCCTGCAATTTAGCATTCAATGTGATTTCTGCCCTTAAAACGCTGCTTTGCGTCAAATCCAGATTTTTCCCCGGGACTTTGGGCATGTATCCCACTCCGCCATGCCCTCCTCCAGGTGTTAGATCCCTTGAAACATCTTTTCCATCACTTTTGTGGCCAGCATAATTTTTTCTATTTTTCAAAGTTCGCATCCCCATTGAAGTCTATTGCGGTTCGCAAACCGAACCTTCCGCGGAGGTTCACGAACCGAAAATCGGAGGTTCGCGACATCTCTACCCCCCTGATCTATTTGAGAAAATATAAAGATTTCTCATGGGAAGGGGGTATCAGCTACTGATTGTGATGAAGGTCATTCTTTGGTTACAGTTTCATTAAACGAGTAGTAGGCTGAACCAGGGCTGTAAGATAAATGGAGCTGAGTGTATGATTAGCATATAGAAGTAATGTTTCCTGGACAGCGTTACCAGCTCACTGAATGACATTCCTCATTCCTAGTGTTTCCCTTTAGGCCGCCAGGGTCTTATGTTAAAGAATTGTCATGCCATGTAAATTCTGATGCCTTCGCTCAATCTGTTGCTGCATTCATCTTCTCTCCTATGCAGCACTATGGTTCTCTGTGTCTCTGGGCCAAGTCGTTGTTGCTGCATATGTCATATTGCTGACTAATTCAAGAACACTTGAGTCATCCAGGCACAAGCTGCAGGCTCAGAAACTGGATGTAAAACAAAAGACATCTATTAAAGCAGTGCTATCTCCTGCTCCTTGCTTTTCTCCCCTTAGCAAATGAACGCTTGGACCATGCCACATTTTTCATTATGTCTATGCACTTGGAATCATTTATTTTCTTATAGAGAAAAAAAAAAGCCTGGGGGAAAAATCTGGACCTTTTCACATCTGAGCTACTAAATTATTGGAAGTCAGTCCTAACCGTTCTTACCATTCAGAGGGAACATATTGCTAGGTTTTTAACATGGGGAGAGGGTAAACATAATGGCTTGTAAACTAAAATATTATATTCATTTATTTAACTATGTGCAGGTTTGGACAATGATGGATTAAGAATAAATAGGGTCCTAGGCAAGGTAGTGGCGTTGGCTCAACCTAATGGTCCTTTTGGCAATCTGAGGTGGGAGACTGGACAGAGAAAGTGGAAGTTGGGCCCCCTGAAACCCACTAGGCCCCAGGCACCTGCCTAGGTTGCCTTGTGGATGATCCTGCTCTGGGTTTGGATTTATTATTCTGTATTAATAAAGCACTGACCCCTCTGACAGCACTCTACACAGTACATATTCATATTACTAAGACCTTGTTTGCACCATATGTACAATGTGATATTACAACACACTGGCACACACAAATGTATAGGCATGGTCACATCCCTGTGTTGTCACTCATTATGTCACATCATGCACCGTCTATAGTCTATAGTGGATAATAGACAAGATACAACAAAAAACATTTATATTGTGCTTTTCTCCTGGTGGACTCAAGTTGCTTGAGCTGTAGCCACTAGAGTGTGCTCAGTAGGCAGTAGCAGTGTTAGGGAGTCTAGCCCAAGGGCTCCTTACTAAATAGTTGCCCTTAACTATTACACTATCCAGCTATACATGCAAAAGTGCCCCACATACTAATAGGAATAGTCCAGGTGTCAATGTCACGGTCAGTTACCTGTCCAGACGAGGCGGCTTGCACACACGGATGCTGGCAGTCGTCCTGGTGGGTCTCGGCGGTCTTCCCGGCGTGGTGGACTGTCGGTGCTTGCCCATGCGCGTTGCGCGGCGTGGACGTTGGCGTTGTAAAACGTTGACGGTTGATGCTGTGCACGCGCGCGCGTGAGGGATGTTCTGTTTTATGCATAATGTTGTTTGCGCGCGTCTGCGTGTGCGCGCGTGCGTGCGCGTGCGTGCGCATGCGCGGTCGGTTGTGCGCGTCTGCGGGTGCGCGTGCGCATGCGCGCGTGTGATGCGCGTGTGTGCGCGTGCGCATGCGTGTGACGCGTTACGCCATGCGCGCCAAAACGGCCTATATAAGTCTGGAGAGTGCAACACTCGGGTGCTGTAGTATTGCAGCTTGTGTGTGTGTTACACTCCTGTGAGTGAGCCTTGCTCTGCCCGTACCTGATCTCTTGGATGTTGACCCTGGCCTGCCTGACTACCCGATTACCTGCCGACTTCTGCCTTGTACGACTACCCGATTTGTTGCCGACCACTGCTTGCCTGAGGACCCGATTTGTTGCCAGACCCCGGCTAGTACGAATACCCGATCTGTTACCGACCTCTGCCTGTTTCAAGTTCTACGCCTTCTCCAGCCTGGTGACTACGTCCAAGCCTACCTGGTTGCTGAGTCATTGCAGTACCAGACTCAGCCTGCGGGAGTGCTGTGTTTCCAAACAGGACTTCTTACTGGTTTCACAAGCGCTCCTGCCCCTTGCTTACTGGACTCCCCTGTTTCATCTTCAGGGGCCCCAGTCGGTGAGCCGCAAGGGTTGCTGCCCTCAGCTAACTGGTCTCCTGTACCTCAGGTACGCTATCATTACAAAATACTACAGCCAAAGAATGGAGACCGCTGAGGCAGCAAGTGTGCTGGGCACTCTATGCAAGCAGATGAGTAACCTAACGGAAGCAATCAAAGAACTTCAAGCAGCACACAATCAGTTGGAAGAACGTATCAACACTCTAGCCACTGCAACCCAGCCCACTGGATTTGCTACTGCAGCTCCAGTTCCTGCCCCGGCCGCTGTTCCTCCTGCTCCTGCACCTTTGGGTCCGGCCGTGGTATTGCCCGCACCTGAACCTCGTGTGCCAACACCTGAGCGTTTTTCGGGAGACAGAACCAGATTCAGGGCCTTCAAGAATGCATGCCAGCTGTTTTTCTCCCTTCAGCCCCGCACCTTCGTCTTCGAAGAAACCAAGGTTGGTTTTGTGATCTCTTTACTACAAGGGGAACCTCAGTCATGGGCACACCAGCTAATGGAGAAGAAAGATCAGTGTTTAGCCTCCCTCGATGTTTTTTTTGAAAGCATGGCGGTCCTCTACGATGACCCGCAGCGGAGTGCTACAGCTGAAGCTTCTTTACATAATCTTCGCCAGGGTCGGCGGCCGGTGGAGGAGTATACCTCGGAATTCCGCCGCTGGGCAGCCGACATAGACTGGAACGAGTCAGCTCTTCGTCATCAGTACCGTTTAGGTTTGTCCGAATACGTAAAAGATGAATTGGCAAGAATGGAACCCCCAGCCACCTTGGATAACCTTATCCTAACGGCTCTTCAGATTGATCGCCGCTTCAGGGAACGTCAATTGGAGAGATCAATTGGTACTAACCGTCCAGTTTGGGTACCCTCAAGTTCTTCTCCAGCTACGACATCCGCCTCCTCTCTGGATTCGCCTGAACCCATGCAATTAGGAGTGATTCGTCCTGCATTGTCCATGGAGGAAAGAACAAGAAGGAGGCAGAGCAACCTATGTTTCTACTGCGGAGCCACTGGTCACTTCATTCGTGCCTGCCCAGTAAGACCTACGGGTAAGGATCCTGCTACCAAAGTATTAGTTCCAACCTGTCCCTCGTTCAGTTCAAATCATTTCATTATTCCTATTTCTTTTCAGCTCCCAGGAAGAGTCCTTAGAACCACTGCCATTATTGATTCCGGAGCCTGCAGCTGTTTCCTAGACATATCCTTTGCCACAACTCACCAGTTTCCCATCCAACCTCGGAAGGAGCCTCTTCATATCCATCTGGCTGATGGAACATCAATCAGCTCTGGACCCGTGACTATGGAATCTACTCCGATTAGTACATGTATATCTGGGACCCATCAGGAATATCTTAGATTTGATCTAGTCGCATCCCCCTTGTACCCAGTTATCTTGGGTCTGCCCTGGCTTCGCGCTCATAACCCTGCAATTAACTGGATTACTGGGAAGATTTCATTCATCTCTTCATACTGTACTGACTTCTGCTCGCTGGAGGAAGCAAAGGATTCCGGACCATTGTTATGCACCGCAAACCTGACCGAACTCATTCCCTCCCAATATCATGGGTTCTTGGATGTCTTTGACAAGAAGGGAGCGGATCAGCTACCTCCACATCGTCCCTACTATTGCCCCATAGACCTGTTGCCTGGTGCGGCTATACCTTTTGGCCGTATGTTTCCTTTATCTGAACCCGAACAGAAGGTCTTGAAGCAATACATCGAGGAGAATCTACAAAAAGGATTTATCCGCCCTTCTGTATCTCCTGCAGGAGCAGGTATTTTCTTTGTTGAGAAGAAGGATAAGACTCTCCGCCCCTGTGTCGATTACCGGGAACTCAATAAAGTGACTGTTAAGAACCGCTACCCATTACCTTTAATGCCGGAATTATTCCAGAAACTAAGAGACGCCACCATCTTTACGAAGTTGGATCTGAGAGGGGCGTATAACTTGATACGTATACGGAGGGGTGACGAGTGGAAGACAGCGTTCAGGTCTCGTTACGGGCAATACGAATACCTCGTCATGCCCTTTGGACTTTGTAATGCTCCGGCTACTTTCCAGTACTTCATCAACGACGTTCTTAAAGATTTCATCGACCTGTTTATAATTGTCTATTTGGATGACATCCTAGTATATTCCACATCTTTAGAAGAACATCGTTATCAAGTTTCACAGGTTCTCGCAAGACTTAGGTTACACCAGTTGTATGTGAAGGCCGAAAAATGTGAGTTTGAAAAACATTCCATTCAGTTTCTGGGACTAATTATCTCTCCTGATGGATTTATTATGGATCCCCAAAAGGTGCAAGCAATCCTGGAATGGCCAGCCCCTACCAACAAGAAATCAGTTCAGAGGTTCATAGGTTTTGCAAACTTTTATCGCAAATTTATCAAGAACTTTTCAGCAGTCATACTACCGATTACACAGCTTACACGTCAACAGACCCGTTTTCTTTGGACTCCACAGGCTCAAGCAGCATTCGACAAACTCAAACGGTTTTTCACTACGGCTCCTATCCTCAAGCATCCGGACCCAGCCTTACCTTTTACTCTTGAAGTGGATGCCTCAGAAACAGCGGTGGGGGCAATACTTTCTCAACGTCAAGGTCTGAAAGCGGCCCTCCATCCAGTTGCCTTCTTTTCAAGAAAATTATCAGACGCTGAGAGTAACTACAGCGTGGGTGACAGGGAGTTACTAGCAATTAAGTGTGCCTTAGAAGAATGGAGATATTTGCTGGAAGGGGCGGTTCATCCAATCCTAATATACACAGACCATCGAAATTTGGAATACCTTAAGACAGCCAAACGACTAAACCCCAGACAAGCTAGATGGGCTCTCTTTTTCTGCCGCTTCACATTCCATATTACCTACAAACCAGGATCAAAGAATACAAAACCGGATGCTTTGTCCCGTATGTTCCCAGATGATGAAGTTCCAGCCACATCTGATACCATTTTAGCTGAAAACAACTTCCTGTTGATACAATCAGAATTAGTTGATCAGATTCGTCATGGATCATCAGTTCTTGTTGAAGAAATTCATTTGCCATTAACACAAAAGGATGGCCTCTGGCTTAACGGTGATAAGATATTTGTACCTGAGGATAGTCGCTCTTCAGTGCTTAAGTTCTTCCACGACCATAAGATGGCAGGTCATTTTGGGTGCGCTAAAACCCAGGAATTGGTCCAACGGCACTTTTGGTGGCCAGATCTCAGAAAAGACTGCAAAACATATGTAACTACATGCCTAGTTTGCAATCGCTCTAAAGAATCCAGGTTAAAACCATTAGGATTGCTAAATCCCCTTCCTGTTCCTCCCAGGCCATGGTATTCCATTTCAATGGACTTTATTGTCGAATTGCCTATATCCGAGGGATTTACTACAATTTTTGTCATAGTGGATCGGTTATCGAAGATGTCACACTTTTTGCCCATGCACAGTATTCCTTCTGCCCAAACAACTGCAGAAATGTTCATCAAGGAAATTGTTCGCATTCATGGTGTTCCAGCCGATGTTACCTCTGATCGAGGGTCGCAGTTTACTTCACGGTTCTGGAAAGCTCTCTGTAAACTACTTGATATACGACTTCATTTCTCATCTGCATACCATCCTCAGTCCAATGGCCAAACGGAACGCACTAACCAAACCCTTGAACAGTATCTTAGGTGCTTTTCTTCTGCCGCTCAAGACAACTGGGTACAGTTGCTCCCCTTAGCTGAATTTGCATACAATAATTCTATTCATTCCTCCACTCAACAAACTCCATTCTTTGCCAATTACGGTTACCATCCAGCATTCTTGCCAGATCTCATCCCTGAATCTACGGTGCCAGCTGTTACGGACATTGCAAAATTTTTTTCAGAAAATAACAAACTTCTACAACAAGTCATGGCCCAAGCTCAAGCCACGTATAAGAGGAAGGCGGATTGTCATAGAAGGGGTGAACCGGAATTCAAGCCTGGAGATAATGTGTTATTGTCGACTACTAATCTGAAACTATCTTGTCCGTCAAAAAAATTGGGTCCCAAATTTATTGGGCCATTCCTAGTGAAGAGGAGGATTGGCCAAGTGGCCTATGAACTAGACTTACCCTCAAATCTAAAGATCCACCCAGTGTTCCATGCCTCTCTTTTGAAGCCGTCTCTCACGGATCCATTTTCAGATCGGGAGATTCTTCCACCTCCACCAATTATGGTTGATGGAGAAGAAGAATTTGAGGTGGAAGAAATCTTGGACTCTAGAAAAAGAGGTAGTCAGGTCCAATTTCTCGTGAAATGGAAGGGTTATGGCCCAGAAGAGAACACATGGGAACCTGCTCCAAATTTTCATGCTTCCCGGCTAATTAAGGACTTCCATGAGAAATATCCAGATAAACCAGTTCCAGTTGGCATCCGGAGGCTGCCCCTTGGGGAGGGGCATTGTCACGGTCAGTTACCTGTCCAGACGAGGCGGCTTGCACACACGGATGCTGGCAGTCGTCCTGGTGGGTCTCGGCGGTCTTCCCGGCGTGGTGGACTGTCGGTGCTTGCCCATGCGCGTTGCGTTGCGCGGCGTGGACGTTGGCGTTGTAAAACGTTGACGGTTGATGCTGTGCACGCGCGCGCGTGAGGGATGTTCTGTTTTATGCATAATGTTGTTTGCGCGCGTCTGCGTGTGCGCGCGTGCGTGCGTGCGCGTGCGTGCGCATGCGCGGTCGGTTGTGCGCGTCTGCGGGTGCGCGTGCGCATGCGCGCGTGTGATGCGCGTGTGTGCGCGTGCGCATGCGTGTGACGCGTTACGCCATGCGCGCCAAAACGGCCTATATAAGTCTGGAGAGTGCAACACTCGGGTGCTGTAGTATTGCAGCTTGTGTGTGTGTTACACTCCTGTGAGTGAGCCTTGCTCTGCCCGTACCTGATCTCTTGGATGTTGACCCTGGCCTGCCTGACTACCCGATTACCTGCCGACTTCTGCCTTGTACGACTACCCGATTTGTTGCCGACCACTGCTTGCCTGAGGACCCGATTTGTTGCCAGACCCCGGCTAGTACGAATACCCGATCTGTTACCGACCTCTGCCTGTTTCAAGTTCTACGCCTTCTCCAGCCTGGTGACTACATCCAAGCCTACCTGGTTGCTGAGTCATTGCAGTACCAGACTCAGCCTGCGGGAGTGCTGTGTTTCCAAACAGGACTTCTTACTGGTTTCACAAGCGCTCCTGCCCCTTGCTTACTGGACTCCCCTGTTTCATTTTCAGGGGCCCCAGTCGGTGAGCCGCAAGGGTTGCTGCCCTCAGCTAACTGGTCTCCTGTACCTCAGGTACGCTATCATTACAGTCAAAATAACGTGTGCAGTTTAACCCACATAATGTGTGATGTGTTACATATAGGCATATAGTGCGAATGAAGCCTTACTGTCCCTCAGAGGTGCACAATCTAATCCAAACACTAGTCTCATAGTCTAAAGTCCTCACTGTAATCTAAGGCCAAGTGGATAAAAACCCTACCAACATGTTTTTGGAAAGAAACTGGAGCGCCCAAAGAAAAACTATGTAAACATGAGAGAACATACAACTCCATACATATAATGTCCAGGCTAACAAATGTACCTGGGACTTCCATGCTGCCTGTCAAGGCCGAATTTAACCGTTTTCTGCCTCTAGGTCAACTTTCTCACAGCGACCCTTCCATGTGCAGCATCCCCCTCCTATTTCTTGTGCAGACCCCTCTTTCATGTCTAAAATTCATGCACAGAAGACTTGGGCAGCAGCTCCCTATTTCCATGTGTTGCTCCCTATTGGAAACCTCTGTATTCCATTTGCAGCCTCTTCTTTCATATGAAGAAATGTATCTTCCATGTCCAGCTGCCCCTTGGCCAACTGCCACCCATGGCCTCGGCCTTTGTGGCCTTTCCAGAAATCAAGACCAGCATGCTGCAAGACAGGAGTGCTACGGCTATGCTACCAAGTGGATGGAAGGTTTTGTTTTAATTTTGATGCCTATTGTGTGGACTATATCATGGTTTGCAATGTACATGGTTCTGTGCATTGCACATGAACCATTTTTTCATTGAAGGCTGTATCCATCTTTAATTATTTTATTACCCGGCAGGGGCGTTGGTAGTATCCTAAGAAATCCGGGGCACTTTTGGGCACTCCAGCCCAACAAAATGGGTGTGGCCACGCATCAGAATGTGGGTGTGGTCATGGGTGGAGCCAAATTTACATGATCGTCACAGTGGTCCCAAGCATCAGAGAAACAGACGCTAGAGCTCCAGCTTCTGATTCATTCTCAAACACTAGGGGGAGAAGCCAGGAAGAGAAGTTGTCTGCAAAATCTGGAGACCAAGCAGCCGTAGGTGAGTACTGCCGCCAGCTGCCTGACTCTGCCTGGGGGACATTCGGGGCACCCAAGAATAGATCAGTGGCACATGCCACTGATCTTTGGGACTAGCAACGCCCCTGTTACCCGGCTTGCTCGGCTTGTAAATCTTCCCGTGTTAATGTCAGATACAGTTTGGAATCAAAGCATGTAATTTGGGCACTGTGCAGCACCTGGTAATTTGATTGCCACAACAGACTGCAATGTTAATTGCAGCTACAGTGGCTCCTAGTGTATAATTTGGGTGCTGGACATAGCCAGAGCCCAAATTTAAGTAAAAAAGGAAAGGTTAGTGTAAGACATATGGTTTACAGTTCGGCTAAACTTTGGAGAAGCTAGGGGGAGGATTAATGTAAGGAGGTGGACTGAGTAGAAGACTATGAGCTGTCCAAACTCCTCCCCCTTCCCATCATCACACACATGAGGTACCCAAGGAGGAGTTGGGAGTGGAGACCAGCCAATGTTCCACTTTGAACACAGAGTTGTACGAATCTTTCTTCACTCTGCTGCTGAAAAATGAGCCATGTATGGTCAGAACCATCATCATTAAGTCCTGTCTAGTCCCTCCTTGCTCTGTGTGTAACAAGCAAAAATAAGAGAAGAGGGGTACTCCTTGTAAGAAAAATGACTGGCGCTGTGTACTGATAAAGGCTGCAAGCATTATGTCATTTTTGGGTTGTTTTGTGTAGTAAATCATGCACCCTTCTCACATCTGTTCGCAGTTTCCAGCTAACTGTTCTGCCATCATTAGCATAGGGAGGCACCCTATGCTCATGAGGTTTTTCCATTCGGCACTGTTATTGGCCTGAGAAAGTGGGCTTAGTCCTGTGAAACGCGTTTCCTGTGCCTAATAGTAAAATTCTTTTGTTGTTACAAAGATTTTGTTATTTGAGGTAAGCTACCTCCCTTTCTTTTGTTTTTATTTGTTTTTAAAGAATTTTATACACACCAGGGCGCCTCTTTCACCCATATTGAGGTTATATACCCCCCGACATATCCTGTTGGAGGGGTTCAGACAGACTGCACGTGGTTCACACCACAGGGGACAAATGTTGATTTTACTAAGAGAGCGACCAGGTCCGGCTGGACCACCCCGAGTGGAGTCGGGTTTATGGTCTCCACCTGCTTCTTGCGGTCGGTTTCCCCTCTGTTACTGTAACCCGACTTTGTGAGTAGTTTTGATTATACCACTTATAGACCTTATACTAAACGTATTACACTATTGGGCTCCCGTCCTTTTTGTGTTTCCTGTGTCTTTTCTCCAGGGTGTCAAGACATCCCTACCATACCAGGTACAAGGAAGCAGCTGACAGGCAGTGGATTTAATAACTTCAGCCTCCGGTGTGAAAGCAGCCTAAAACACACTAAGTATGTGTAGTTTAATTTGCTGGAATAGATATTTCCCCCTCAGCACTGGGACAAGGTCCTCTAGCACCCAAGGTGAGGATGGCAATATCACCCTACCATAATGTTGATTTGCCCATTTCCTAGGATACAAGAGACACAGTGACCACCATCATGTACAGGAGATGCACTAACCACCGTCAAGCCATGCCCATAGAAGACTGAACAAACGTACCTATTCACTGGATTAGGCCATTTGGGTGTGGTGATCGGCATCAAATAGATGCCTATGTTAATTATTGGGAATCAGGCTCCCAAGTGGATGCGGGTAGTTGCCGATCTACTACATAGTAATTAATGTTGTAGGCGAACGTAGATGATGGGCTACAACTAGCAGCCATTTAAGCACTGGGTTTATGTGGTTTAGTTTAAGCACTTAGGCATTTAGAGGTGGGGGTAATGGTTAGACATGGCGGGGTCGGTTTAGGCCCATAGAGGGTGGATTAGGTTTATGAATTCCGTTTTAGGCACTTACAGGGGGTTAGGGTTAGGTATTAGGTGGGGGAAGATTTAGTTTAGGCACTTACAGAGGGGTTAGAGTTAGGCATTAGGTGCAGGGTTTTGGTTTAGGGACTTAGAAGGAAGGGTTCAAGTGAGAATGGGTGCTGGTGAATAGTAAAATATCGGTAAACTAAATTACTGATATTTTACTACTAACAGCACCACCAGGCACCAACTCAAGCAGTGCAGCTACAATACGTACTCCCTATTCACAGGTGTTTTTGAAAAGTGGAGGAAGGCAACCAACATGTCTGTACAGCACTCAGCCCCAAACTGTCACTCAAGTGATTGAGTCCCAATCCCTTAGAGTGGCAGTGACTGTAACGGTGTGCACACTGTTGGAAGCAGTGCTCAGTGACCAATCTCTTCTTTCCTTATAACTACTTAACAATTTGCCTGTTTAATCCGCGTTACAAAAGCACTGTAAATTGGTTACACTTCTGGAATTATTTAGGTTGGGAAAAAAAGAATTAAGTTTTCATTAATAATGTATGATCAATGTTCTCAAGTTCTGTGCTCTGTTAAAAAATAATTGGTTGCTGCCGCAACTTTATTTGTCATTAGGCAGCTAGTAATACTTTGGTTTATCACAGAGGAGAATAAGCAGTCTTATTATTCTCAGGGAAGCCAGCAGATAATTATTGTAAATGCTAAGATGATGAAAAGTAATGGATCAGCACTACTGGGACTTTACTTCAGGTGTTATGTGCTGCGCATGTTTATTAAATGAGGGAACTCTATGGTTTAAAGCATTCATAGTAGTGATAATTGAATTTTGGAGTTATACGTATAATTAAAGTGCACTGGCCACTTCATTGCCCTAGAGGAGGGTGAACTTTAAGAGGAACTTGAAAGGATACCCGAAATGACATGTGACATGATGAGACTAATGACTAATAACTATGCTGTGTTCCTTTTTTTCTTTCTCTGCCTGAAAGAGTTAAATATCAGGTATGTAAGTGGCTGATTTCTCGAATTGATCATCAGGGACCTCTATATGGCTGATATTGAGGTGAAACTCCTCCCACACTGTGATGTAATTGCCATGGCCATGACAGTTTCCTGTCTGTGAACCTCATCACATTGTGGAAGATAACGGCTGTTACCAACTGCCAAGCAAGCAGTATCTCCCTGTGAAAGTGAAATTTGTATTTGTCTCCGCCCACTTTTTGGTTATGGGGATTAAAAGTATCCTATGTGTTATTCCAGGTAATCTACTATGTGTGTGCCAAATGTAATTCAAATCCGTCCAGCCATTGTTGCGTGATTGAGTAACAAACATCCAAACATGCAAACTTTTGCATTTATAATATTAGTGAGATTGTTAACAGGGCCTGCCTTAGGTATATGAACCTAGAAAGGACATAACAAAACTTCTGTGGGCCAGAGAAAACTATGGCTGGGGATAATGTAGATGGGTAAATCAGGAGAGGAATTAGCGAGGGGGGTGTGTGGAACAGTTGCCCCTCTTCCCACCCACATACTTGCCGCCAGGAACAATGTGTCAGCAGAGATGCCCCTCTCTTTAAAGGTGTCATCAATCAAAAAAGCTCCCCCCGTTGTACTTACCTAGGGCTACCTCCAGCCCCTTGCAGCTGACATGTCCCACGCTGACAGCTCCGCTCGCAGCCGCCGGGCCCGGGGTCCCCAGCAGTGCAGAGGCCGACCTCCTCTAGTGCGCCTGCTTGAGCGCCACTGTCAATCAGGTCCACGTTGTCTGTGGTGTACTGCTCGGATGCAGTAGTTCTAGTACACCGCGGACAACATGGGCTTGACTGACAGTGGCACTCAAGCAGGCGAAGTACAGACGACCTTGAGGTCAGCCTCTGCAACAGGGGGGGGGGGGACCCCGGGCCAATGGCTGAGCACGGAGCTGTGGCATGGGACATGTCAGCTGCAAGGGGCTGGAGGAAGCCCCGAGTAAGTATAACAGAGGGGAGCTTTTTTTGATTGATGACTCCTTCTTTAAAGGACACCTTACCATAGGCAAAACTACCTACGATAAGCACAGTGATATGTTCATGCTGGATCCACATAGTTCTGAGTGCTGTCCGTTCCTCTCCTTGATCCCCTCTGATCCCTATAATCACTCTTTGAGAAATTTGACTTTTTGCTTAAAGGAGTCGTCAGGCAAAAAAAAAAAATGAGTTTCACTTACCTGGGGCTTCTACCAGCCCCATGCAACCATCCTGTGCCCTCGTAGTCACTCACTGCTGCCCTTGTCCCCCTCCGTCAGCTCGTTTAGTTTTTGCCGACCTTGGGGTCGGCGGGCTGCATTGCGTACATTTTTACGCATTTCCGCTGGGTCAGGAACATTAACGCATACATTTTTACGTGCTAGAGGTAAAATGCGTAAAATGTTACGCTTTGAACCGCTAATGCGTAAAAATGTATGCGTTAATGTTCCTGCAAAAGCGGGAATGCATAAAAATGTACGCAATGCGGCCCGCCGACCCCAAGGTCGGCAAAAACTAAACGAGCTGACGGAGGGGGAAAAGAGCAGCAGTGAGTGACTACGAGGGCACAGGATGGCCGCATGGGGCTGGTAGAAGCCCCAGGTAAGTGAAACTAATTTTTTTTTTTTGCCTGACGACTCTTTTAACTCATGTGATAGGCTGAGAGAAGCTCAGTCTGTGACTCATACAGAGCTTGCAGGGGGCGTGGAGAGGGTGTGTATAGCTTCTATCCTATCACAAGCAGAGCAGCACATTCCTGCTTGAGTGCCTGAGCCCGACAAAACCATCAAAGGAAAGAAGATTAGATTATATAAAAGAGATAATACAGCCACTGTGCAACTAGGAAAGGCTGCAGAAAGACAGACCACATTAGAACAGGTATAGAAACTTATAGGATAGAAGAAATAAGGTTGACAATTTTGTTACAGAGTCTCTTTAAGGGAAGTTAATGGGGTGGCAAACCGGCGGGAATGGGAGGGTGATTGGAGGGAACATTGCAGCAAGCCTGCCTACTTCCTGTCTCAAAATTTGACTTTAGACAGACTTCCTGTCTCAAAATTTGACTTTAACCAAAGGTCACATTTTTCAAGGAATGATCACAGGGACTGGAGTGAAATGAAGAGAGAAACGGACAACGCACAGAGGAGTGTGCATCCTGCATGTTCATACCTCTGTGCTTACCTTAGGTAGTTTTGCCTCGGGTCAGTTGTGCTTTAAGACGGGAAGCTGGCTGCCCCACACTACTGATCTTCTGAGAGAGGATTCCTGCAGTGCAGCAGCCACAGCCTCTGTGTAATGGGATGCTCTGTATGGCAGTTCTGATTTCAGGCTTTAGTGTTATGCAGATTGTCCTGTCACACAGCGGCTCTGAGCTACTGCATTGCAGGAGCCATTCTCAGAGGATGAGCACTGGTGGGAAGGCAAGCTTCTTGTCATGCAGAGAGAGAGAGGTGCTTCTGCTGACACTCTGCTTCTGGTAGCAGGCAGCCCTCACTACACTAATAAACAAGGCGTCCCATGGCCGGCCCCAGCGCCCCTTTTTAGCTAGCGACTTCTCTGGTCACTTATACCAAAGGCCAGGCCAGCCCTGACTTAAAACACAGAAAACATGAATGTATATTTTATATTTATTTATGAGTGGGCACCTGAACTGACATGTGACATGATGAGTTAAACATCTATGTACAGTCCCAATCCTACTTAGAACTAGGCTGTGTTTCTTTTTTTTTTTTTCAGTGTAAGGGCTTGTTCACACGCAAGAGATTTTAAAAGCTCTTGCTAATGCAATTCTATTTTTACAAAACACACGAGACTTGTGGGGGCAGGAACAAGCCCTAGGTAACTAAAAATATATTTTTACTCACTTTGTGAGTCCTTGAAGGAAAGAAAACAGCTTACATAAGGTTGTTTCATACAAAACAGAAATGTGCTATCATTTTATTGATATACGGTAAATTACTTTACCATTTGTCCTGCTGTCCCCTTCTAAATTGTAAGCTTGCAAGGGCAGATTCTTCCCCCTAGTGTCTCTTATTTCTGCTGTATTTATACTATCAAATGTGCCTACAGCAGCCTTTTTAAGGGCACGATTCCACTTGTGCGATGGGAATCGCTGCTGAAAAAATTTGCATGCGGATGCGAATTTCGCATGCGGTTGTATGCAAATTTTCATGCGAATTCGCATACGATTTTGCATGGATGATTTTGTATGCGAATTTAACCATGGCAGTGCCCGTGTGCTTTTCCATTGTTTCTATGCGAAATCGTATGAAATCAAATGAAAATTCGCATACCAAAACCGCAAGCGAATTTCCTAATAAATACATTGTATGCGAAACGCATAGCGGTATGCGAATTCTGATGGCTCTGCCGTGGAGATTTTTTCTGCACAGAAAAATGCTCAGGATTTCTGACAAGTGGAAACAGGCCCATCCACTTGTATTGGTTATGCGAATCTGCATGCAGAAAACACATGCAGATTGTGGAAACGGGCCCTGTACCTTTTTACCTTGGAGGAACCCTGCAAATCCCTTTTGGATCTTAAGGAACCCCACAAATAATTTTTGATCTCGAGGAACCCCTGCATTTATTTTCTAGGAGGCATGGTCTTTAAAAGTAGGTGTGGCTGTTTATTTCACTACCCCCCTATTACACTGCCACTCATTATACGGTCTCCTTATACTAGTGCTTTTCATTAATGTGCTCATCATTATTCTGTCCCCATTGTAGTGCTTCTTTTTACAGTACCCCCTATTTTAGTGTGCTGTATCATACTTACCCCATGATGGGGGGAAATGCCAGGAAATCCTACAGAGTACTTGAGGTTCCAGGGAACCCTGGTTGAGAAAGCATGGCCTATAGTGATTGATGCTATACATTAACTATGTACTGTATGTATTTTTCTGTTGCAGGATGTTCTAGCTGTACTGTGCATGAACTATGTATATGATTATAGTATTCATTATTTTGTGTATAAATAAATAATAATAACCTTCTGCTGGGTGGAAATATTTAAAAGGCTTTGCCGTTTTCCCAGGAGCTTACATGTTGTGGTTATTCAGACAATTGGCATCAAAGCTCCTGGAAAGGTAGACGGTATTTCTAAGGAAAATAATGTAATCTGTGTGTGCTTATATTTATTTCTGAACTGGTAAGAGGGTCCAAAGAACCCTTTTCTGCTCATGTTATGTTTCAGCAGTACATTAAGGCTTCTTGCACACCAAGACGTTGCATTAGGTGGCACGTTAAGGTCGCATAACGTGCACCTAACACAACGTATGGTGCTGCAAGAGCCGACGGTAGAGTGAGCCGCGTTAGGCGGCTCGAGTCCTATAATGTCTCCCAGAGTGGCGCTGATTGGCCAGCGGGACCACGTGATGCGGAGCGAGACACTCCGCATCACGTGGTCCCGCCGGCCAATCAGCGCCCGCCAGTGCAGTGAATATTAAGTAGCCATGTGCGCTGCTACTGTAGCTGGCTCTCCCCGCCTCCTCTCCGCCCCCCACTGCGCATGTGCAAACAGTCTAACGCGGCTATAGCCGCTCCAACGCCGTAGCATGCTGCACTTTGCACAGAACGTGCAGCGTTACATGTAACGCAACGTGGGCTGTGTGAACAGCCCACTTGTGTTACATTGCTGTGCGTTGGGGGAGCGTTACAGGCGCACTAACGTGCGCCTGTAACGTCTTGGTGTGTAAGCAGCCTAAAAGGTTCTGTTACTGATCATTGCTTCCACCACACTTCCAAGTGACTTCATAACAGTGAAGGATTATCCATGCCCTATCATTAAGCTAGCAATACACTGTTTAATTGTGACCCAATATCTCTATATCAAATTGGAATTTAATAGTGATTGATTTCTGCCATATACAGCAAACTCAATGTTTATACATGTCAGCAGAAATGTTTTGAGCATTGATCGAACTACAAGTGCTGTACTGCTCAATGCACTGCAACACTATGGGCCATCAATCCCCTCCACTCCTGCCCCCCCCCCCCCCCCCCATCACACTGAGATTTTCGAACATGTAAAATTGGACTTTAGACCAATAAACTGCATAAAATCGACTTCAACAACTTTTTTCTAATTTTGGTTCTGTGCATTACCAGTGTGAATTTTAAATGAAACAACTCAATGCAGTTGAAGTGCAAACTTTCAGCTTTAATTCATTGGGTTAAACAAAATGATTGCATAAAAATGTAAGGCAACAAAAGCATTTTTTTAAACACAATCCCTTCATTTCAGGGGCTCAAAAGTAATCTAAATTTTACCTGTGACATTCAGATGGTCAGCGACTCAGTGTCAGGTTTTCTCTTAAACAACATGAAAGCATGGATCCATTTTGTGTCAACAGTTCAGGCTGCTGGTGGTGGGGTATTGGTGTGGGTACATTTTCTTAGCACATTTTGAGCTCCTTAGTACCAAATTAGCATAGTTGAAGTACCACAGCTTACCTAAGTATTGTTGACTATGTCCATCCTTTTATGCCACAGTTGACTTTTGGTAGCTACTTACTTCCAGTAGGATAATGCACAATGTCATGAAGCTTCCATCATCTCAAACTAGTTTCTCGAACATGGCAATGAGTTCTGTGGACTCCAATGGCTTCCACAGTCACCAATCCAATAGAGCACCTTTGGGATGTGGTGGAATAGTAGAAATAGTTCACAATGAAGGCTTACTGCCTCATCCACTAACTCCTGTGTCTCCTCCACCCCCATCTAGATTGTAAGCTCATAAGGGTAGGGAGTAGGGACCTCCTCCTTGTGTTTTTTATTCTACTGTAATTTATCATATAAATGTGTAACAGTATTGGTGATGTTTACATGTTTTGTATTTGTATTGCTGGATGTCCTGATTGTACTGGTGTTGAGCCAAAATGTGCGTAATTTCGTGTTTCCGTTATTACGGATGCAAATTTTGCCACTATGTCGCAAATTCATAATTTCGTAATTGCTATACAAACAGTAATTCGGAATTCCGTAAGCAAAATTTCCATCATGTAATTTTGAGTTTCAGCGTAAATTCGTGTTTAACAGGTAATTTTGTGTTTTCTGTAGATATAATGATTTTAATTACCAAAATTGATGTAATTTCATTTTTAATAGTAATTATACAAATTTGAGTAATTACTAAACTCAGGAAAGTCACTCATTGACTGCAATTACTGATAATGCAAAGGTCCATGCATGTGCTGTCGCTTTAAATGTATCAGGAGGCTCTACCTGCAGCCACTTCTAAGACAGGAGCTCTTCGCCAAGGGGCACTTAGCGGTTATGCATGCTGAGACACTTGGTTTTGGGCCTGGCGTGCAATATCTGATGATGCAAAGGTCCCTGCACGTGCTGTCGCTTTAAATGTATCAGGAGGCTCTACCTCCAGCCACTTCTAAGACAGGTGCTCTTTGCCAAGGGGCACTTAGAGGTCATGCATGCTGAGACACTTGGATTTGGTCCTTGCAATATCTGATAATGCAAAAGTACCTGCACGTGCTGTCACTTTAAATGTATCAGGAGGCTCTGGACTGGAACACAATTTTTAGAACGGCCAAATGTCTACGCTAAAAACGAAACTCTGATTCATTTCCTTTACGAAAACAATCATAATTACCAAAAACGATTGTAATTACAAAACGTGAAATTTTGCATAATTACATGAAACTACGAATTTTCAATTACGGCCATAATCGTAATTTCGCGCACTTTCACATAATTGTAATTAGGTCATTACGCTCATCACTAGTTTGTACAGATTGGAATTGCTAAACTGTATGGTGCTTTAAACTCCCAAAGTCTTGGATAACATTTTCCAGCTAAAATGGTGGGTCCTCCATTACATCAAGTGCCACAATAGTATCCCCATCATACCAAGCAAACCAATAATGTCATATTCAACAACAAGTGATAATAATAATATTTTTATAGCGCTGCTCTCCCTGGGTACTCGAAGCACTGAGGCATTATGCAGTTTCAAAAGCTCGGGAAAAGAGGTGGGTTTTTAACCTTTTTTTAAAGAGACTCAGAGACTGAGAATACTAAAGCTCTTATACTTACCCGGGGCTTCCTCCCGCCCCATAAACACGTCTAAGTCCCACGCCATCCACCGTTCAGCCATGGTGAGCCCCGGTACCAGGCTCAGTGACGTCAGTTCGGGTCTACTGCGCATGCGCGGGAGATCTGTGCATGCGCAGTAGACCCTGACTGGCATCGGCTGAGCCTGATAACAGAGCTTACCGCGGCTGCATGGCAGACCACGGGTGAACAGCGTGGGACTTAAACGTGTTTATGGGGCGGGAGAAAGCCCCAGGTAAGTATCAGAGCTTTAGTATTCTTCATCTCTGAGTCTCTTTAAGCTTCCAGAGAAGGAGCCTCTTGCACTGATTGTGGAATTGAGTTCCATACAATCAGTGCTGCATAGGAAAAGGCCCGAGCACCAAATGTGGAGGGTGCGTGGATGGGCATATAGTTCCAATAGATCCGCTATGTACTTGGGTCTACCTCTCACTGGTAGACCTCCATTGGCAGACCTCACTAGCACAAGTCAATGATGGATCAGAGTGACAGACCCCCAATAACAGACCTAAGTCACAGACTGGAAACAGACTTGCAAGCTTTGACTAGCTGATAGAGGAAGTGGCCCATCTGCATTCCTTGCTTCCCCATGACTCAGACTCAAGTTCAGTCCCAATGTGTGTAATCACAACCGGTAATCACATTGGAGGGCAGGTAGGGGACACAGTAGATCAAACACAAGAACTTCTGAATGGCAGCACCAATGCAGCCACCTCACTTGCAATATAAGGAGTACATGTCATACCCTGTTATACTCCTTACAGTAGTAGATGTAAGTTATGATGCCTCTTCACAGCATAAGCATTATCAACCCTCCTTTACAATTAGCAAACAATTCTAATGTCCTAATGTCCTGCTCAGCATGCGTTTATTGAGTCTAACAGAACTTAGTATCTGCCCCCCCCCCCCCCCCCTCCACACACACACACACACACACACACACACACACACAAGCACACACACCTCCCTCTCAAAGAAATACATTTTTCCTGCTAAAACATCTGTCCTAGCTAGAGAAAATCTGGAATCATATAGCGTGTACAGTACATATATAAATATACACCAGTGTAAACCTTTGCATGTTTGGAAAATGACACCTTTGAACTAAGGCCTCGTTCTCATCATTTAGCGCAGATGGCTGTGCGATCAGAATGCAACGCATATGATCGCATCAGCACCATCTGCGCTGCGCTGCAGATCCCATTCACTACAGTGAATGGGATCTGTGCTGCGATTCTCGAAAATGCATGCAGCAGTGCGATAGTGCATCGCACTACTGTGCAGCGCATATGATGGAAATGGTAGAAGGGCTGTCTATGCCCTTCTACCATTCTTGCGTGTCGCACACACTATACGCACTGACAAAATGAGCACAGCAGCGCACATAGTCTGAACGAGCCCTAAAAGTTGCCAAAACTGTTCTTGTACGCAATATCTCACAATTACAACTTGTTCCAAGTGGACATTCCCCTAACCGCAGTTACCATGATGCACTTGACTCGGAAATGCATATAGAAAGGGTCCTGTCTGGAATCGGTGGATACCGATGCACTGTTGGGACAGATAGTTAATAGTAGTAAAAATGTTTCTGTACCGTGTTAGCCAAACAATATATGTAGGTAGAAAAAAACAAAGTCTTGTAAAAGTAATACCTTTTAAAGGCTAACTGATAACGTTAAATAATGCAAGCTTTCTGGGATCTAGTCCCCTTCTTCAGGCAGATTTCCAGATGTAAGCTGTAGTAAAACACTGATGCAGCGAAATAGCAAACATGAAGATGGCAGTTGTACTGGTTGCTGTTTAGCAGTTAGATGTCAGGTGATCAGCAGGCTGGAGCCAGTGAGCTTATGCAAGCAAACATGAAATCTAGCAGGTTTCTGAAGATAGTGAAGCCAAGTCAATCATGTTACATAAGGAGTCATGAATCCCTATGTAACATATATGGAGCCCAGCCTGCTGATCACCTGACATCTAACTGCTAAACAGCAACCAACACAACTGCCATCTTCATGTTTGCTATTTCGCTGCATCAGTGTTTTACTACAGCTTACATCTGAAAATCTGCCGGAAGAAGGGGACTAGATCCCAGAAGGCTTGCATTATTTAACGTTATCAGTTAGCCATTAAAAGGTATTACTTTTACAAGACTTTGTTTTTTTCTACCGACAGATAGTTAACAAACCTATAAGGTAGGCTTTGATATATGAATACCTGCACAGCAATTAGCATACTGTTATCACGGTGGGTATGGTGATTGACACCTGCCCACATGGGCCACACCCAGCTCCTTCCCTCCCCAGGAGTTATTTAGTGGGCTTGTTATAATTATCGGAAATTTGTATTGTAATATTTTTATTGTAATAATTTTTGGGGCCACTGGATGTCCCCACACATTTTCCTGCCTGGTTAGAATGCAGAATCACTGTGTTCCAGCCAGCAGAAAGTAACAGGTAATTTCCTTTACAATGGAATGATCACTGTTGCTCATTGCAACAGTAATTATTCCCAGGGCTAGATTTAGGCCAAGGCCACCTAGGCCACGGCCTAGGGCACCACAGGAGGAAGGGCACCAAAGCAGCAGGCTAAACTGGTGCATCATTTGCAAGCTTTCAAATGCTGCAATGTAGGGAAATCAGGCGACCGCCTGACCACAGTGCTCCGCTGCTAGCCGCCTGTGCAGCAGCCACCTTGCTTTCTGTGCACATTTGCATTGTGGCCGGCGGCTATGGACTTGGGCAGCGTTGGAGATGGAAAGGAAGAGGAAGCTTCTGCACTAGAGACTGAGTGACACTGATGGCTGCAGCGGTGTGAAGGCGAGCTGGCTACCTATACTGAAGGGGGTAGGAGATGGGATTAAGGCAGTCATCTGGCTGCCTAAACTGGATGGAAAGGGGGGAGGAGTCATCTGGCTACCTATACTCGAGGGAAGGAGGGAGGGGTCATCTGGCTACCTATACTGGGGGGGGCATCAGGCTACCTATACTAGAGGGAAGGGGGGGAGGGGTCATCTGGCTACCTATACTGGGGTGAGGGTCCCTAGGCTACCTATACTAGAGGGAAGGGGGGAGGGGACATTTCACTACCTATACTGAAGGGGGGCAGCTGGTGAAAGTGGCCTAGGGTGGTAAAGGGTACAAATCCGGCCCTGATTATTCAAATGGAATCCAACAATATCCTGCGCCTGAACAATTAGAAATGATGATGCCTACCCTACTTAGGGGAGCCAAAAAGTGATTTAAAATTCTCCAAACAATACTCCAATTCACTATTGTCTACTTGACATATATCCTTTATTTAAATATTGTATACAAAATACCCTGTACCCATTAAAAAGAGCAGTACTGTGATGACATGCCTAAGCTAACCACAGCCGGCTGTGTCACACACCACGGTCTCCACTGCATCCAACCCATGCACATAGTCCACTCATACTACTCCCGGGAGTTTCAAATGTGTTGTCTGCTTGCAGCAGAGTTTACTCAATTGGCTCCAGGATAGTCTCTCAGTGTCACGTGCTAGGGTTAATGCCAAGCAATCTTTTGTTAATAGCAGTGTCCCTTTAATTGCAGAAAAGTGTCTTATGGACGTTTTTCATATAGCGTTAGTGGGTATTAGCAGAAGCAGCAAGCACACATTGCATAGATTGGGTTGCCACGTGGGCTCTCACCACCTCCTGTGCATTGTCCCTCTTAGCCTGGATCTGATAAACAGTCCTGTTGATGTGCTCAGCATCTCTGCAGCTTTCTCAATCCACCTTCCGCTACGGACGTCCGTGTGCTAACCAGTCCGCTATGCTGGGAACACTTGGAGCTGTCTCAGCGTCGCACCACGCGAGACCCGGATGTGACGTCACCGCAATGCTCTCGACATCACTAGTATCGGCCGCCCACCAGCCTTCGTCAGATGTTCTGGTGGGCCTGATTATTCCTAATTAGATACATAGATTAATCTGTGCACTACCGCTGGCCATTGCCACGAGCGCCACTCATGTTCAGAAGGGACGAGTATTTACACCCATGGGTTTGGGTGCCGCCATACATGCTCCTGGGTTTGGGTGCCGCCATACATGCTCCTGGGTTTGGGCGCCCCCATATATACATAGCCACAATTAGCTATGATTAGAAATTTAGGTGCCAGGGCCTCCCGCTAAAACAACTGTGGCTACAAATAGTGGATGTGAAGCGGCTATTAACATATGCACTTGGGGCAGCTGTGGTGGCACCCAAACTTCCCTGGTGCCCCAATAAAATAGCAGGCGCTGGGTCCATCTACCATAAAAGCTGTGCATTTTAGTGGTGAAGGTGGCATGGATATCGGCAGGGATTGCAGCAGAATGGTGGGGAGCAGGGATGGTCGTAGTCAGCCAACTTTGCTACGCTGGAACTACGCGTAGTTTTACACAATTATGCTTCGCAAACTATGGCTTCGAAATCAGAAGATTCGCTATGTATGCATTTTGTAGACTACGCGTTAAAATACGCAATTACGCGAAGTGTGAAGCGTAGCTTATGCCCTTATGCAGAAAAATGTCCGCATTAATCTGCCTAATATGCGCATGCGTGAACTCTTATATGCGTACATTCCAATGAACAATGATCCATACGCAGAAAAATCGACGTGTTTACTGCATGCGTAGTTGACTTCTCAATATACACGTCCACTACGCGTAGCAAACGTAGCTACGAATGGCGGCAGATTACTACACGTATTTTCCTACGCGTATTTTTGAAACTTCGCCTACGAACTACAAGCGTAGATGCAGTATATGACGCATAGATTTGCACTGGCGTTTACGAGCAACCCTGGTGGGGAGGGTATGTGGGTTGTGGGTCAGGGTATGGCGTCGGTTGGCGGGGGGGTGTGTGCTAGGTATCGGTTGCGTTGCATTGGTTACCAGTATGGTTGAAGTGAGGTATCGGTTGGGTTGCAGGGTCGGTTAGGCTTAGGCATCGGTTGGGGGGGGGGGGGGTTGGTTAGGGTTAGGCATCGTTTAGTGGGATGGTTGAGGTTAGGTATTGGTTGAAGGGTCGGTTAGGGTTAGGCATGAGTAAGGTGTCTGTTAGGGTAAGGCATCAGTTGGGGAGTCAGTTAGGGTTAGGCATCAGTGGTGAGGGTCAGTTAGGGATAGGCTTGGGGGAGGTTGGTTAGGGCTAGGCATTGGCTGGGGGAATTTTTCGGTTTCAACATCGGTTGGGGGGGGGGGGTTTGTTAGGGTTAGACATAAATAGAAGGAGGGTTCAAGTGAGAATGAGAACAGGTTAGGCGATAGTAAAATGTCAGTAAAATTACCAATATTTTAGTATCGTAAATAATAGCCGCATATAGGTAATTTTACCGATATTCTAGCAGTGGCTATTTCTGGTGGCCAAATTACCGCTCTTTTTACATGCATGCTTTCACCGGAGCATGTACAGCAGAAAGGTTAACCAATCTGCTCCAGCAATTCCATCTTAGTGTGTACCAACCCTCAACAACAGTTTGTGTGGGCAGGCCTGCTGCTGCTTGCATTATCATGCTGGGAACCAGTTAGAGCTGTCTGAGGACATAGCAGTGTGCAGCTTAGCACATCTCTGCTGCATCAATGTCTGTTGCAGCTCTCTAAAAGTGATTTATTTGATTTATAGTCAGAGTTTCTTCACAGACAAAATAAATAGCTCTACACTCTCTACAATAGTGTCTACACAGATAGATCTTTGAAAATGTTTGTGTTTGGAGTTGGACTTTAACCATTTACCGCCATCCTAACGTATTAAAACGTCATGCTTACCGCTATTAACAGCAACATGACGTTTTAATACGTCGCGCATTCCCGCCGCTGCTACCGCCGTGTGTCCGCCGCTACCGCCGCCATTACCGTCGGGATCCCGTGCTGGGCGATTGGGGAAGAGGACTGAACAGTCCTCTACCCAATCGCAGTGCCTGGAGTGAATGGACGTGACCGCGAACAGCGGCTGCGTCCATTCACATAAACAGGAAATGTAACAGTTTAATAAAGTGTGTAAAAAAAAAAAAAAAAAAAGTGAACACGTCCTATGAGTGTTCACCAGCGCCATCTTGTGGCCAAAAAGTATATTACACTTACAAAATACATACATTTTCAAGTATATACACATCATTAATAAAATTACACTTCCAACCCTCCCCCCCAAAAAAAACACTTGTAAAAAAAAAAAAAATCAGCTTAAAAAAAATAAATAAATAGTTGCCTTAGGGACTCAGCTTTTTTTATTCTATATTTTATGGGGGAAAATTAATTTTAATTTATTACATAGGGGCTTGTAATTATGGCCAGAACAAACAGAAAAATAACCACTTATATTTCAAAATAATATACTGTCGCCATACATTGTGGTAGGGACATAATCTAAACGGTTTAATTATCGGGACCACTGGGCAAATAAAACGTGTTTGTTTTATCCACAGGAGAATGTTTAATTTTAAAACTATAAAGGCTGAACACTGAGAAATAATGATTTTTTTTTCTTTTTTTTTCTGTTTTTCTCATTAAAATGCATTTAGAATAAAAAAATTCTTAGCAAAATGTACTATCCACAGAAAGCCTAATTGGTGGCGAAAAAAACGAGGTATAGATCATTTTCTTGTGATAAGTAGTAATAAAGTTATTAGGGAATAAAAGGGAGGAGCGCTGACAACTGAAAATTGCTCTGGTCCGTTAGGATAAAAACCCTTGGGGGTGAACTGGTTAAAGAGACACTGAAGCGAAAAAAAAAAAATATGATATAGTGAATTGGTTGTGTACTATGAATAATTACTAGAAGATTAGCAGCAAAGAAAATATTCTCATACTTTTATTTTCAGGTATATAGTGTTTTTTCTAACATTGCATCATTCTATAATATGTGCAGATTACACAACACTCAGCATTCAAAATGAGTCTTTCAGAGCAGTCTGTGAAGTAATGACCTCTCCTCTAGCAGAGAAAAAGTAAACAGTTCACTTACAGTTGAGATAATAAAAGTCAGATAACAGCCCTCTCCACGACTAAGACTTAGTCGGAGAGCTTAATAGCTTTTTTGCATAGAGATAACAACTGGAGTTTCTCAACTCTTCCTGTACTGGAAACAATTAGACTGAGGTATCTGATCTTAATGTTTTATTTCTTAGCTGTACTACACATACAAATCATAATATCATAATTTTTTTTTCGCTTCAGTGTCTCTTTAACCCCCTTGCCGCTCTGATTCTTTCCAGATTTTAGGGTCTAAAAGAGGTACAATTTTTTTCCACTCTTTCAGACCCTAAAACCTGAAAAAAATTATTCTGGCAGGGGGATCTGCAGCAGAATAAAAAAATTCCCCTTCCTGGGCTCCAGCGCTGCAGTTTTCACTAATATAATTTCACTAATATACATAACAAACTTCTCTATATTTCTCTAATATAGAGAAGTTCGTTTTAAATATTAGCCCCGCCCCCATGACGTCAAGCCGCCACCGCCGCTCCGATTGGCCGCTGGGTCCCTGGAAGAATAGCGGGGAAATGGGGATCCCGGCGGCCAGGGAAAGGCTGGAGTCCCGCTGCGCAGCGCGATCGCGTGCAGGACTCCACATTTGCAGGTAAAGCGCTGCACTCCCTACCCCGACCAGAGCTCGGGATCCCTGCTAGCAGCTTCTTTTTTCTACCCCGAGCTCAGGTCGGGAAAACCGCCAAGAAGGTTAAAGGGAACCCGAATTGAGAGGGATATGGAGGCTGCCATACTTATTTCCCATGAACAATACCAGTTGCCTGGCAGCCCTGCTGGTCTATTTGGCTGCAGTAGTGTCTGAATCACACACCTAAAACAAGCATGCAGCTAGTCAAATTTCATCTTGTCAGATTTGACAGAAATGTCAGGAACTCCTGATCTGCTGCATGCTTATTCAGGCTCTATGGCTAAAAGTATTAGAGGCAGAGGATCAGCAGGATATCCAGGCAACTGGCATTACTTAAAATAAAATAAATATGGCAGCCTCCATATACTCCTCCTTTCAGGTTATCTGTAAGGAAATTGTAAAATAAATGGTTAACAAGCAACTCAGTGGGACAGCTCTGCAGAGCATTATAGCAATGTGGTTGTGCCTTTCATTACAGTACTCTGGTTTTATAAGCACTCTCCACATACAATACACAGGCTGAATTTAATTCTCGCATGAATGTGTAGGATTGTTAGACATCATCAGTACAGTGATAATACACTAATTCTTGAATGATCCCGAAAGAGACGTTTGAATGAGCTTCTGTCTGGCATTTCTGCTGACATAAAACTGAAATCTCTGCTTGTTATTCCAGCACTGGTGTGACTCGCACATCACAGGCAGGGGTTCCGAAATGGAATATTGAGTGGAGAATTCTCCACTTCCACACTGCTGACAGTGGTACCCGCTAATCCAATTTTACCTTCAAATCATCCTTTCTGATCGATCGGATCAGTTTGGATACTGTTGATGGTGTCAATCGACAACAAGCGATCAGATCATGGATCAGGTTTTGTGGATTGACTCTATCTGAAATGATTGGATTGGTTCTAATTTTTATTACATTTATGGGACCGATAAATGTTTCCTTTCAATTGAAATTATCAGATCAGAAGGTTGATCACTTGGTAAAACTGGATCCTTAGTGTTCCTGAGATGAAAGGAGTGAAAAATGTTATACTTATATGCATGGGTGTCCGCAGAAAATTGGGTGTGGTCATGGACCAGAATGTGGGTGTGGTCATGGGTGGAGACAAATTTACATGAACTTAACAATGGTGGGATATTAGCTTAGGACAGTGGTGGCAAACCTTTTGGAGGTCGAGTGCCCAAACTGCAACCCAAAAGTCACTTATCTATTGCAAAGTGCCAACAGCAATTTAGACTAAATACAAATGTTTTAACTCATACATGAACATTATGGAAAATCCAAGTAAACTGTGAAGATAAACAATTTCATCCATCCTACTCCTGAAAAATGTATTCATTTTTTTTAGAACCTCCCAGTTTTATTTTCTGTTTTAAAAAGCTAAAAAAGTAGGTTTAATGCTAATGTCTCATATGATGATGATTCAGTTTTTTCCATAGTCTCGCAGTTAGCAATCATGTGACCCCCAACAAGACAAATTCAGCAATCATGAGGCCCCCCATCAAGACAAATTCAGCAATCGTGAGGCCCCCAACATGGCAAATTCAGCAATCATGAGACCCCAACAAGACAAATTCAGCAATCGTGAGGCCCCCAACATGACAAATTCAGCAATCATGAGGCCCCCCAACAAGAAAAATTTAGCAATCATGAGACCCCAACAAGACAAATTCAACAATCATGAGGCCCCCAACAAGACAAATTCAGCAATCTTGAGGCCCCCAACAAATCATGAGGCCCCCAACAAGACAAATTCAGCAATCATGAGGCCCCCAACAAGACAAATTCAGTAACCATGAGGCCCCCAACAAGACAAATTCAGTAACCATGAGGCCCCCAACAAGACAAATTCAGTAACCATGAGGCCCCCAACAAGACAAATTCAGCAGTCATGAGGCACATAAATAGACAGCATTTTACATAAATAGGCAGAATGCCTCCTTAATATAGTAGAAACCTCTCACCTGGCTTCTGAATTCTCCTCTACTGATGGCTGTGCCTGGCTGGCCTGGCAATACTGTATTTGGCTGGATTGGGGATGATGTGTGGGCTGAAAGGCCTGGCAGTGATGCTGTGGCCTGGCTGGCGGTGATGCTGTGGCCGGGCAGGCGATGATGCTGTGGCCTGGCTGGCGATGATGCTGTGGCCTTGTTGACAGTGATTTTGGGCTGGTTGGCTGGTGGTGATGCTGAGCTGGCTGGCCTGGATAGTTTAGGTAGTGACAGGTGCCCCCTAGTTTAGGTAGCACCAGAAGCCTCCCAGTTTAGTTAGTGACAGGGCCCTCCAGTTTAGCGACAGGAGCCCCCCAGTTCAGGTAGTGACAGGAGTCCCCCAGTGTATGTAGTGACAGGTGCCCGCCAGTTTAGGTAGTGACAGAGACCCCCCAGTGTATGTGGTGACAGGTGCCCCCCAGTTCAGGTAGTGACAGGGACCCCCCAGTTTAGGTAGCAACAGGTGCCCCCCAGTTTAGGTAGTGACAGGGACCCCCCAGTGTATGTAGTGACAGGAGCCCCCCTCCCCGTTTAGGTAGTGACAGGCGCCCCCCAGGTTAGTTAGTGACAGGGATCCCCCAGGTTAGGTAGTGACAGGGATCCCCCTGTGTATGTAGTGACAGGAGCCCCCCAGGTTAGTTAGTGACAGTGACCCCCAGTTTAGGTAGTGACAGGCACCCCCCAGGTTAGTGACAGTGACCCCCAGGTTAGGCAGTGACAGGGACCCCCAGTTTAGGTAGAGACAGGTGCCCCCCAGGTTAGGTAGTGACAGGGACCCCACTGTGTATGAAGTGACAGGAGCCCCCCAGGTTAGTTAGTGACAGTGACCCCCAGTTTAGGTAGTGACAGGCGCCCCCCAGGTTAGGTAGTGACAGGCGCCCCCCAAGTTAGGCAGTGACAGGGACCCCCCAGGTTAGGTAGTGACAGGGACCCCCCAGGTGCAGCGGTGTGGGCGGCAGCGGCGGGACACTTACTCTATCCTTCAGCGCGAGTGAGCTCTGTATCTGTGTGCCACTGCTCTGGTCTGGACTAGACCAGCGCAGTCAGTCACTCGCGCCGGAGGATAGAGTAAGTGTCCTGCTGCTGCCGCCTGCACCGTTAATTTCTAAAGGGGGGAGCGAGAGAGAGGGGGAGCCCAAAGGGTGAGGGAAGGGGGGAGACTTCCCCCTTCCCCGCCGCTCTCCCCACGCTCCATTTTCTCTCTCTGCTGCCACCCCAGGGTGGGTGGGCTGGCCACTTCCGTATTCGGGTGGCTGGGGGGGGGGCAGCAGCTGGCCAGGGGAGTGCGCATGCCCCATTGCCCGATGTGCGGACGCCCATGCTTACACGGGGCTTCCTCCAGCCCCTTCCTTCCCCACCCTCCTCTGCCCTTGGATGGCCCAGTAGAAGCACCGTTATCTTCGGCTAGTCAGCGCAGTCCACTCATACACACTCCCATGTCGGGCTCCCGTGGCTGAAAGCATTCTGTCAAAGCAATATGTAGCAAGCACTTATGGTGCACCTGCGCAGTAGTACTGCACAGACACATAATGCTCCAGGGGATGAAAGCCCAGTGGGGAGTGCATGTGCAGTACGCATGACAGGCCGAAGATAACAGGCCATCCAGAAAGCAGAGGATGGCAGTGAGGGAGCGCTCTGCTTAGAGTGGGAAGCCCCAGGTATGTATAAAACTTTTCACCCCTTTCATCTTAGGTTTACTTTAAGGTGCCCATTAATGATCCAATTTCTCTAACGATTTACCTTCTGATCCCATTGTTGCGATCCCTCATCGCCGATCGACACCATTGACTTTAACCAATCCAATCGGGAGACTGTACACTTCCGATTGGGCACCTTGACTGAAACAATCTTGTTTGTCCAAGATTACCAAGTTTATGTAGCAGAAGGGTAAACTGAGCGAATATACTTTGAATGGATACTTTAGAATTGATAATATTGGACAAAAAAGATAGTATCATTAGTGGGAGCCTTTAGTCTAGCCTTCTGGCCGTTTGTCTCCTTCACAGACCCATGGATAGCTGTGATGACCAATGCAGCCCTGCTTATATGCATGCAAGCCCACCATCACGCAGAAACAGGCTTCTGTCTATTAGCTGCCCACGTAGGTTATCCATATATGGAGTAAACTCTAGAGAGGGGATATCCCTTTGGACCACCCCTTTGGCGAAAATAAATCAGTACTGCATTAGCTCGATTTTTATGCAAGTTCACAGCAACCTACAAGACATCTTTGGCTTTCAATACACAAAATAATAATGCCTTTTTCATTAGTCTCTATGATGGTGATTCTGAGGCAAATATAAGCAAAAACACATGTAAAAAATGCGAAGGATTGCAGCATTGTACAGCAGACGATGACTCAAGCTCCCCCAGCCTGTCCCCTCCCAATATCCTACGCCCCATGATAGATGTCTATTAAAAGCTGCTGACGTCAAGAAGGACGGCCATCTTTGATGAGGGCAGAGCTCTTTTCCATTGAAGAAGAATACTCGAGGAGGTCAGGAGCGTTGCTTCTCGCCTCCCCGCAGCTCCATCCTACATAAGGTTATTGAGTATTTTAGCCCCACTAACAGCGGCTGGGACTGACATCCTATAGGCACAAGGTAAGGGAAGCCTTTTGGGTCTACGGATTGCACCTAATTTTACTGCATTTCTTTTCCTATAAGATGTATTTCTGGACAAGGAAGTCCTGGGGACTGACAGCTGGTGCAGCCAACAAATCTGATCTCGCTTCCAAAGCTGTAGGCTGGGCGAATCGTAACCTTTAAAGGAATAATGCTTTTCTTAAGCCTTGGTGTGTGATTAGAGCCTCTGGTCTGCCCAGGGCTGGTTGCAGAAGGTTCTCTGCAGCCGCGATGCGCTGTTTCTTGGGCGGCTGGTGTGATTTATGCGAGGCAGGCTGGGGACTGGACGCTTGTGGGCGGTTTCAGCACCACGGCGCTGTGGACAGCTCCACTGCAGAGCTATAGCGCGGCGATGTCCTGCAGCAGCATAGAGGCGAGGTTGGTTTCAGCACCACGGCGCAGCGGACAGCTCCACTGCAGAGCTATAGTGCGGCTCTGCAGCAGCATCGACTCCCACACCCAGAGCACGGGCTCCTGTTATACAATATAGGTCATCTGTATGTACTGCAAATCCAATGACTGATCTTCGTAAATAACAGCAGCACAGGTCTTGAGTGAGCTGCAAATGCCACCTAAAGGGACTTATTCTTTCGTATTTTACAGTTTTGCTTTATTTTGTCATTCCGATCATCATTCTGATCGATACGATGATCAATGTTCGACCGACCAGAAAACCAACATGGAGGTTCAGTGTTTAGATCATAAATACTTAAACCTTCTTCAATTTACAATCGATTAGACATTTTTGTCTGGTCGACCGTCTGATTGGGCAAAAAAATTGTACAGTGTAGGGCAACCTTGACCATACACAATAGTGGCCTGATATGTGAAGCGAGCGATTGCTACCTGATTGAAAGTCATCCGGTTAGTTTCGATCAATTATACTCAAAATGTGATGGCGAATCGGTCAAACCGCTAGTGTTAGACTGTTCAACGCAACATTATTGTGCCATCAATATATCCCTCACCATCCTAAAAAAAACAGCATGACAAAGATTTTCAAATATGTTCTAACAAATCAAAGGTTGATCAATTGGGCATATCGGGGGTAATAGCAGCAGATCCAATTGTAGCGATCGACACAGCTGATATGTGTATGGCTAGTCTTACTGCTTCTTTTGCTGCCTGAAGTAAGTTGAATGAGTGATAGGTATAAAGATGTGGGTGTACCCCCTCCTCATTTGAACAGAAGAAGTTCTTGGATTACTGACGAAACATCCTCTCTAGAGCACACACAGAAAAAAGGAAGCTGCCTTCATTTAGGTATACCATGACCTGGATAAATCAGAACCTTACTACTGAACTTAAAAAGGCATGGCATCAGATATGTCCTGTGTGCTATGCATTACTTGATGGGCAATTGGCTTTCTGAAGGTACAGAGAGGGTTTGCCACACGTCCAGACAGTCCTGCGTAGTTGCGTCAAAAAGCAGCAGCCCCTGAAGCTGACAGATTTACGTGCTAGGGCATTAGTAATTACTGCTGGTTTTGTTACCCACTAGTGAGAGAGCAAGGGGGAGGGGATCTGCATTGGAGCTCAAGTGGGGAGGGAGGTAGCATTGCTGTGACAGAGCTGTGCCTCTAGGAGGCGCGCCTGAGATACGATGCCTCAGATGCAGATTTGTTTATTAAAGATAAGGGATTGCCTATGCTCAGGTGGATGCCAGCAACGTCCTCATATTGTAAAATATCGTGTTCTGTTCACCATTGACGTCATGGAAGCCTTGAGAACTATTTTATTGGTGTAATAAGCCCAAATCGCTATGCTCATAGGTTAAATTGTAATTCTATTACAAACGACACGGCTGGGCAAATGTTAACGTCAGTGCATTGGTATTGAGTGCTGCTCTCAGTGGGCATTTTGCTGATTGCCTGGAAAGCAGGCATTAACCTGCAGGTGCGACGTAAACAGATCCACTGTAATTTGGCTGGAGAGAGCAGCAGTCACGTCTCTGATATTCTCAATGAGGACCCCACCCGATCACTGCGACTCTGGAATAAACTTACAATAAAATGCAGGTCACAGGGATGGCTGTTTCCACTTGGGTTGTCTCAATGCACCCTATCTGTTCTGAATTGGATTTTAAATATAACAATTATACATAAACGGGGGTAGAAAAATCAAGAGGTTTTTTTTAGTCAGTGATCCTGTTTGTGTTTTGTGGTTTGCATTCCAAATATGTCGACTAGCTTGTTCAGTTGAGAACACTTAGAATTATCCCTCAGGTTGTTTATTTCTTTAATTTCTTATTATGTCTGAAATGATTTCTGTAGTTGCAGGTTTGTTTTTTCTTTCATTGTAGTGATTGTCTTAAAAAGACAATCATAGGGGTTGTCACATTAACTTGACATATTTTACATCTTTTATTATTGCGCTGAGTGATAATGACTGAAAACAACGTTAGCTTGACAGCCTGACGTAGTAAATTATTGATCTGGCATTGGAACATGTAACAATAGGTACTGCCCTATCAGCTATGATTATGGACATGCATACATAAAATATGACTGGGTAGCAGATGGTATTGATGTACATAACAAGAAGGGGGGGAGAAAGGTTGCAAGTTATTAGAATGAAGAACACAATGTAGGGTGTTCAACGCATCCTATGGTGCAACGTTGCAGATGTAAGATTGGTTATCAAAGTGCAAAGCACAGATTGTGGAAACGAGATGAAACTGCAGGAATAGATATTGTATTTTGTGTCTGCTGGTTGAGATCAATAGGTCAGCACCCTATACGAAATAACTCCCATTGGGACGGTCAATGAATCAAGATAACGCAATGTCGGGAATATTAAAGGCTCTGTTGGTTGATAATTTGCTTTTCTAATTATAGAAAATTCCTTATTCAACCAGGCCTGTTTCCTATAGCTGTGCAAACAGACAAACTGCATGCAGGATAAAATAAGGAAGCATCCTGCTTACTTAATTACTAATACAGAGAGTGATGTACTTTGATCAGTAACCCATGGCAACCAATAAACTAGTGACAGGTGAAATATGATTGTTTGCTAGCGGTTACTGTGCGGTGTGCAGCAATCTGTGCATTCTGTAATAAGCCTTTGTATGAGCTGTCAGTGCAAGACACAGAACAGCTCATTTCAGACTAAATACCATTAATGGCCCCTCACTGAAATAAATAACTGATCCTTAAACTCGCCTTTTACAGTAGGGACCAGTGTGCCCCCTCTCCAATAGAGCACCAGCAGTGGCGTAGCAATGGGGGTGCAGAGGTTGTGACTGCACTGGAGCCCTTGGGCCAGAGGGGCCCACTAGGGACTCTCCCTCAATCACAGTATTAGCTCCTCAATGGTGCTATGCTGGTAATGGTCACTTCTATAGATGCATTGAATAGTAGTAATCTTAATCAAACTGTTCCCCATCCCCTTCTTGCACCTGATACTGTGGTTGTCCTTGGCAGGTTTTGGTGCGCCATATCAATTGTTATGTATAGAGTGCTTGGGGAAGCCCAATGTAAAACTTGCACCGGGGCCCATAGCTCCTTAGCTATGCCACTGAGTACCAGTGTGGAAAGCTTAATAATCATACCCACAATCCCACTAATAAGCCATCCCAAACGTTGGTGGTGAGTACTGGTTAGCAAATAATTCTCCTGGCAGGGATATCTTTCGGGAAAATAAAGGAATTTAGCCGTTAAATGATAGTGGTTGCCAATAAATGAGCTGGCAGCTTGTTAATTAACCAAAGTAGCTGGACTGTACAAGCACTTATCAAAACACAGAGGCGGATCCTCAAATCGACAAGCTGCCAGAGGTTTCCAATGCATAGAGGTGCATAGACAATTCAAGCAAGTCCTAAGCACCGTAACACATCTTTCAGTCTGAGTTTACTACTCTTAAGAATCAGGATTACTGAAGCCACCCAGTCCTCGAACAAAACACACACGTGGCCGCCACCACAGGAACACAAAACAGGATCAGATGCTATGTTCCACGTTAAAAACCTTTATTTGTAAATGTTTTAAACCATTAATGAATAGAGCACATTTACATTGTGGGCACTTGCAGACAGGATCCTATTCCATATTTGTGCATAAAAGTCAAAAGACACATAAAGGGCTCAATGCAGTACAGTATCGACTGTTTTTGGCCTTCCACTGTTGTCAGGGGATACCTTGAACGATGTCAGTTTTGCTATGAGATGTAAGGAATTTTGTAAGTTCTTGGTCCTCTCTAATGTTCAGTAGACCACCCTTAGTACCTTCATATCATTGGTGGCATGCAGAATCAGAAAGATCCAGCAAATTGTTATCCAAGCAGTTTCCATTGGACAAAGAGTGACATCATAACACACTGTGAGATCCACTCTGAGAGATGAAAAGTTAAATCAGAACAGGCTCTCCACTTGGATTTTATAGTGGCCTCTCTAATGACTATGGCTATTGTTACAGTCTAATGGCTATGGCTATAGTTACACCCACTAAAACACGTCCACTATGTTGGTGGTTGACAGGTACAAAGATGTCAGGTGCAACAATGGACTTCAGTCTAGACAGTAAGGCATTAATAATACTATTAGTCTGTGTTCACGTTGATAAACTGTAGTAAACTGCAGATGTTTTACCACTATCAGAACCGCTGTATGTGCAACTAAGTTGAAAAGCGGCCACCTAAACACATGCACAGTTGGGAGGTAGCACGGTTGAGGATGAACAGGAAACTATGACATGTGGCATTATGCACCAATAACCACCTTTAGCTGCGTGTGCTTTTATGGACTGGGCAGTCTTCTGATTGCAGTGTGGAGGAGTAGGCCTCTAGTAATTGTCACACTGGCTTGAAAATACCTGGAAATCAATAAATGCAGTTTCTGGCCCATCAAAAGAACCTACACTGTAAATGTATCCTCAACTGTTTGAAACAAAAAAAGGGGAAAAAAAGTATGTGACTTGGGCACATTGCATGGATTCTTTTTTTCTTTTTTTTTTGTCTGGTTTTCAAATCTAACTCAACTTGATAACATCATTTACATTAAAGTGGACCTGGACTCAGATCCTAAAATTGAAACTTAAAGTGGACCCAAATTAAAAATTCAAGATTTCAGAAATGAAATCTATTTTCTAAAGTATAATAATAAATAGCAGCCTTTTTCAGCTGCATGATGACAAATATAAAATATTTTACATGTATTGGAGAAACCCCTCCCTTCCTTTCAAATTGCCGGGACAGAATCCGGCAAACTGGTGTAGTAGATGGTGTCCAGCAAAGGAGGAATTGCTAATGGCTGCCACCTGTATAACCCTAGTTATGAAAAGAGAAGGGTGAAAAGCATGCACTGAAATGCTCATAGGCTTGACGGAGTGTTTATTTATCTTTGTATGTGTCAGAGTGGTGCAACTAAATATTTTGAATTAAAAAAATGTTTGGTTTGGGTCCGCTTTAAAGGGTACTCGAGGCAAAACTTGCATAAAAAAAACTCATACTTACCTAAGGAGAAGGAAGCCTCTGGACCCTGTAGAGGCATCCTATGCCAAAGAAATCCCACAAGAGTTTGTTGGATTCCAGATCCGCACTCCTCTTTGTGCACACGCACGGCCAAACTGTGCCTGTGCAAGTACCGCTGCGCCTGCGCAGTAAGCTGGAGCCACTTGTGCAGCTCAGATCTTCCAGAGGACGCAAGAAAGGACACAGGAAGCCACTACAAGATCGAGATGCTTCCTTCTTAGGTAAGTATTTGTTGTTTGACCCAAGGTCCGCCCTGGGCTCACTTTAAGCTTGGTACACACCATGCAAATTTCACTTCAGATCCTATCTGAGCGAGTGATCAGATTGATATTCAGATCTGACATCAATCAGATACAGAAGAAAGCTAGGGTATGCAATTTTTTCAAAATCAAAATCAGATTCCCCTTAGGAGTAGTGAGATACATAAGTCTAGCTTCAGTATGCATGGTAGAATGTGGAGGTGACAGTCTAGATAGAGGAATACTAGGTAAGAGGATGTTGCAGTAGATGAGGGGAGAGATAATGGGAGCATGTACTAGGAATTTGGTGGTACCTGGGGGTACCCAAAGGCATTCTTTGGAAGTGTAGCAAAGGAATAAGTGGCAGAACTTATAGATATCATCTCTGTGTGGAGTTAAAGGAAACTAGAGTCAAAGGTGACACTAACGCAGTGTGCCTGTGGGATGAAGAAAATGTCTGTTATTTTACAATTATAAAGTCGGGGGGGGGGGGGGGGGGTGGATTCGATGATTTATTTGGTACAGAGGGAGGCCAGTCAGTGTGGACAGGTACACTCTAGTGTCATCTGCATAAACATAGTATTCTTTGTTGAAGGAGATTATAAGTTTGTTAAGGGAGAGGTATGAAGAGAGAAAGACACAGGTCCAAGGACTGAACCTTGGGGTATACCAGAAAGGAGTAGACTTAAGAGAAGAAGAGTTACAATTCCACTAATACTGATAGAGTGTGGGGTCCAAAGTAGAAGAGGGTTGTCAATGGTCAAAGTAGAGGAAAGATGTGGGATTGGTAAAAGGGAAAAATTGCCTTGACACTTGTCTTTTAAAATGTAACTGGCCACTTTTTGAGAGCCATTTTGGTTTAGTTAATGGACTGAAAGTCAGATAGAAGCCAGCAAAACAGGGAGTAAATGAGAAATTCTGTTAGTCTTTTGTAAACAAAGCACTCAGGTAAAATGGAGGCATATGGATGAAGAGAAATGCAACAGTACTTTGAGACTAGGATGGAGTCCAGTGAGGATTTCATTTTTATTTTAAGGACAAATGCGATTTTGAAGGCTGGAAGAAAAATACCAGAAGAGAGGAAACGATTGTACAACTAAGTCAGTGGAGGGGGCTGGGGCAAATGAACTATTCAAATAAGACGAGGGAGGCACTCTTGCTTGGGATTATATCTTATATTGTACACAACAGTACACAAACATTTTCAAGCTCCTTAGGTGTAGGGCCCTTCCACTCATCTTATTTGAATAGTACATAAGCGCGTGGTGGTGAACCGCAGAGGGTGGGCACCGGCAGCCAGGTGAAAATATCCCTGGAAGGGGGTTGAAGCAAGGGTCACCTATTGGAATTGTGGACTGGGGCAAATGGAAAGGTAGTGGTGTGAGATGTTGAGATAAGCTAGGCAAATATTTTCAGGTTGTTGGCTGCCTGGAATATTCACGGTCCTAAATGCGGTTTTCATTTTAAAGCTTTTTTCATCATTTGAGACTTTTCTACCCAAACTCTGAACTGGTGAGCAATAAACAATCATTCCCAGGCTGCATTGTGCTGCTGTGGTGGAGGAGAAGTGACCAGGGAGCAGTATTTTCTGTATCTGCACCGAAGACGAGTACAAAGATTTCAGGTGCAGCAATGGGTTTCAGTCTAGACTAGGGCTTTCTAACTCCAGTCCTTGAGGGCCGTATTCAGCATATGTAAATGTACACCGCCGGTGAGTTGGGAACAGGATGAGCCGCTGACCTCCCAGTGGCGTAAAATACTATCCCCCCTCCAGTCATAGCCACTCAGAGAGGGAAGTAATTTGGGGTGTGGCAATCGCCGGAACTATAGCAATAGAGCTAAAGCGGTGCCCAATTCAGGTGCTGTGAGGCTATTGCCATGTGCGGAAAGCACCTGCTCCGCATATCCATGCCAGTCTTTAGGAGGGACAGAGAAATGTGATTTACTTGATCAGCCACACCTTTCCTGATTCAGTCCTATCAATTAGTTTTAGCTGTGCCAAAAATGTGCTAGGCCTAGAGTAGGACAGCCATGGTCTAGACAGTAAGGCACTAATAATGCTATTAGGCTGGATTCACATTGATTGTTTTGAGGACGATAAACTGCAGTTGTTTAACCGACATCAGAACTTCTCTCTGTGCAGCTAAATGGAATAGCGCTTAGCCCATAAACACATGCACAGTTGGGGCGTGGCATGGGGAAAGGGGGGGGGGGGGGTGGAGTGGAAACAAAGCCATGACATGTGGCATTCCAGACCAATAACCACTGTTACCTGCATGTGCTTGTATGGTGGGTGCTTTTGCCATTGCAGTGTGGAAAATTAGGCCTCTAGCCACTTTCCCACTGACTTGCACATGCCTGGAAATCACTTTATGCAGTTTCCAGCCCTTTAAAAAAAAAAGCATGTTACTTGAGTGCATTACGCAGATTCTTCATTTACTGAACCTGAAGTCAGAACTTTCAGCATAGAAAGACACTCTGCCAATGAACTCCACAGGCCTCCAGTTTATTACAGCCTGTCATGTAATTAGCATGTAAAGACACTATTTAGGAGGAAATGAAACTGATAAACACTTCTAACTTACCACATTGTCACTTATCTAGCCTTCCAAGCCCCCAATCACTGCCAGTCACCAGCTCCTGTTGTTTGCTGAAAACCTCAGCTCCCCACTGCTAACAGGGACCTCGTATGGCCAGTAGGGGAGCAGTTTAACATTAAGAAAGCGAGGACTAGTAAGTAAGAATTCACTTGTTCTCCTAAGTTTTCTCCTAGGAGATCATTTTTCATCTTCTGTTTAAAATAACTTTTCAGCACTCTGCGATTGAAAAAGTACCAAAAAGTAGGTGAAAAAGTACTGGTAACATTAATGAGTATTTTCTTGCTTGCTGGTGGCATAAAAGGGCATTTTATTGAGAAGATGTGAACATATCAACTCGGAGAAAACTTGGGAGAAAAGCTGAATTGGATCTGGCCAATGTGCCTAATGCATCCTAAGAGCCCATTTTCCAGTAGCTACAGATTTGCAGCATTTCCCCACTTGCAAGCTGCACAGGGTAATCCAGATTGTACTTTGGTGCATGGCGCGGTTTACGGATTCTGGCTGCGGCTACACAGCAGAATAGGAACCGCGGCCAAATCGTAAATGGCTGCTTCTCCCAGTGGAAATACCGTATATATACTCACATGCAAGCCGACCCGCATATAAGCCGACCCCCCAACTTTTACCTGAAAAAACAGGAAAAAATGATTGACCCCCATATAAGCCGGGGGTAAGAAATGCTGGCCGTGTGATCCCCCCAGTGTGTCCCAGTATGGCTAGTATAGTGCCCAGTATAGCTAGTAAAGTGCCCAGTATGGGTAGGTAGTCCCCCAGTATAGCTAGTAAAGTGCCCAGTATAGCTAGTATAGTGTCCCAGTATAGCTAATATAGTGCCCAGTATAGCTAGTATAGTGCCCAGTATGGGTAGGTAGCGCCCTAGTATAGCTAGTATAGTGCCCAGTATAGCTAGTATAGTGCCCCAGTATAGCTAACATAGTGCCCAGTATGGCTAGTATAGTCCCACTATGGGTAGGTGGGTGGGTGGGTAGGTAGTGCCCCTCCCCGCTCCCCCCGCGGCCACCGCTGCCATTACCTTAGCCGGCGCCGCTTCCTCTATCCACGTCCTGCTCGTACGGTAACTAATTAACAGTAGCACGCCCCACGGTGGCCGCTGTGATGAGGGAGGAAGCCTAGAGAGAGCGGCTTCCTGTAGCGGCGATATGTATCGCCATTACTATGGGAACCGCTCTCTATGGTTTCCTCCCTCATCACATGGGGCGCGCTGCTGTGAATTAGTTACCATACGAGTAGGACGGGGATAGAGGATAAAGGTAATGGCAGCGGCGGGAGCGGGGGGGGGGGGGGGGAAGACACGACTCGCAAGCAAGCCGACCCCCCAACTTTTGGGCCACTTTTGGGGGGTCAAAAATTCGGCTTGCTTGCGAGTATATACGGTAAGCCCTAACTGTTAGTTTACATTTGTTGTTTAAAGGGTACCTGAAGTGGCAAAACATGATGAGATAAACATGTGAATATGTATAAGTATGCATTGTTCCAATCCTATTTAGAACTAGGCTGTGTTCCTTTTTTCTTTTTCTGTGAAAGGGGTTAATAATTCATGCTATTTTTTTAAATATCCATTTATAATTGATGTGGTCAGTGTTTGTCCATTGTAAAATCTTCCCTCTCACTGATTAACTTTCTGAAAGGTATCACAGGCTGCAACATCTTTTTCTGCGGAGTGTTTGTAAAGCCAGTACAAAAAATAGCTGGTCTCCCAAAGTGCTCTGGGGGAAGCATTCTGCATAATAAACAACCAGGATAAGCCTTAGGCTGCATTTCCACTTGTGCGGTGCGAATCGCATGCGAGCCCATACAAATTTTCATGCGAATTCGCATGGATGACAGTGTATGCAAATTTAACCATGGCAGTGCTGGTGTGCTTTTCCATTGTTTCTATCTCATGCGAATTTCCTATTACATACATAGTATGCGATTCGCATAGCGGTATGCGGTATGCGAATTCTGATGGCTCTGCCATGCAAATTTTTTCTGCACAGAAAAACGCAAAGGAATCCTGACAAGTGGAAACAGTCCCATTCACTTGTATTGCTATGCGAATTTGCATGCGAAAAACAAATGCGAATTTGCGATGTTTGAAGTGGAAATGGGCCCTCAGTAGCAGGTCGGGGCTACATACCAATACAGTATGTTCCTCTTTAAAGGGATGTGCGGTAGAGGCATGAGCCCATGCTACGCCTAAATGCCGCCTTTTAAGAAAAAACTACATGAGTTTACTGCCAACATCACTATCGTGTAGCAGGGTCCTTTAACCTCCTGAGTGATAATCCCGAGCTGAGCTCGGGGTATATCGCGCAGGAGGATTTCTCAGGCCCTGGTGGGCCGATTTGCATAATTTTTTTTTTGTTACACGCAGCTAGCACTTTGCTAGCTGCGTGTAACTTCCGATCACCGCCGCCGATCCGCCGCTACCCGCCGTGCCGCGCAGCCGCCCCCCCTCCCCGACCCCTTGCGCAGCCTGGCCAATCAGTGCCAGGCAGCGCTAAGGGGTGGATCGGAACTCCCTCTGACATCACGGCGTCCATGACGTCGGTGACGTCATCACGCCCCGTCGCCATGGCGACCGGGGAAGCCCAGCAGGAAATCCCGTTCTGAACGGGATTTCCTGCTTACTCTGATCGCCGAAGGCGATCGGAGTGGGTGGGGGGATGCCGCTGCGCTGCGGCTATCATGGCCTGGGCTCGCTACATGATTTAAAAAATAAAAAAAT